>NC_046165.1:15444853-15746607 GCF_011064425.1 Rattus rattus
AAATTCCCCCTTCAGTTTGCCAACTATCAGCTTGAAATTGACATAATTCTAGGGAACAAAAGCTTCCTTTCCTGTTCTTTATTACTGTTACAGAATCCTGGTGCCAACGTTCTTTTGTAATACCAGGTGTTACAAATTCTGTATTCCCCTACTGAGGTGGGCAAAGTATACTTTATAACCACTTAAGAAACTGACAATGTCTTTTCTTCCTTTCCAATGTGCTATAAGAGAAATAACTATAGCAATTTTCAGTTGCTTTGAACAAAATCTACCATAAAATATATATGCACATTTATAGATGTACTAGCTATGCCCATCTATATTTTTCTACATGTTTCAACAAATAGCTTCCATTCTTCAAAGTCCATGTATAATTTTATATATAGACATGGCTATAATTATATATTCACAATTATTTTTTATCTGTATCGGTTTATTGATTGTGGAGACTTTTTAATGAAGAGCATACTTTTGCATTCTGATTAATTTATTTTTGTTCAAGAATTTCGATGATGTGATAACACTATTTTCAAAGCTTTTCTGATATTTTTTAATCGGCAGGATTGTTTTCATTTTTTTTACAATAATGAATCATACTGTATGTTTTATCTTAGTGATTTATTGGTGTAAAGAGGCACTATAGCCATGGCAATTCCTATAAAAGAAAAAAAAATGATTGGGTTCGGCTTACAGCTTCAGAGGTTCAGTCCATTATCATCATGGCTAAAAACATGACAGTCAGCAGGCAGACATGTTGCTGGAGTTCAATAACTTGATCCAAAGGCAGTCAGGAGGTAACTATTTTCCACACTGGGCAGAGTTTGATCTCATACACACACACACACACACACACACACACACACACACACACACACACACACACACACACACACACACACACACATATATATATATATATATATATATATATATATATATATATATATATGTATATGTATATATATATGTATATGTATATGTATATGTATATGTATATGTATATGTATATGTATATGTATATGTATATGTATATGTATATGTATATGTATATGTCTGCTTCCACAGTGAAACATTTTCTTCAGTAAATCCATACTTCCTAATAGTGCCACTTGTACTATTGGCCAAGCTCTCAAACATACACATCTATGTTGACCAAACCTATTCAAACCACCACAGGGTTTAAAAGCACATGCAAACCAAATATTTATCAAAGTCTGATTGTGTTAGTGTTTGTGGATATGTAGTTTGCCTTTCATCATAGTACCACAAACTGATATAACTGTCTATAATGAAGAGAGAGCATATTCAACTCATTGTTCCTCATATTTAAAAAAAATGGTGGCTTTCCCTTGGGACTTATAACCCTCAGTCTCAACATTTAGCATTTGACAAAGAATCTTGGTTATTCAATGTTATGCTGAAGCAATATGAAAGTCAGAAACATGAAGGAGATAAAAAAAACCTTATTAGTACACACTGCTAATTACACAACTGTGATTTATGTCTTGCTTCTGCTTTTCCTGTTGGAAACAGTATATGAGTGTTTTAGCAGGCATGTGTCCAATGTACCTGGGGCTCACTTTTACTACCACAGCTCAGCTATTGTCAAGAGGATAGCCCAGCACTCTCACACATAGCTAAAGCCCCATTCCTTTACGGTCCACAGTGTTTTTGGGTGTTGGACAAATATTTGGTATTTGGTTCTTTAAAGATCCAAACATAAAAATATGCTCATAGGTCCTTATTGGATATGGACAGAAGGAAACAGAAAGTATATGAATATCTACATATGTATTCATCTATATTTGTATGTTATATATTTATAAATGTGACTATGTGACTTGAAATATTAACAACAGACAGAAACATTGCCAAAACAAAAGCAACTCTCCCTTATTTGCTTTCATTCCTCATATTTTAAATTATAAAACACATACTACTTTAAGCCTTATATAGTAATAGCATCAGCAGAGTTAATCTAATTAATCTTGTGTGCCAAATATATCTATATTATCTTATTCTTTTTGTTCTTTCCTTAATTCTGTCTTATTTAATAGAACATTTCTCAAAAGCAAAAAAAAATTCCTTAGGATTTCTTATTACATAAAAATTTAATCATTACAGAAATAAGCACTACCATAATTTCCTGTAGGAAGTGGAAGGGAAATTATGATGCACAATTTTAAGCCTAGAGGAGAGTTTTAGTATCAACAGTTCTGGACCTTGTTCCATCTAATTCATACCCTGTCCCTGGCTCTTTTTTAAAAGTTCTTTCATAGCCTTGTGATTTAAAAAAATATTATTATTTATGTTTCAGGGAAATCAAATAATATTGACCTCATAAGGATGAAGTATAACCTAAACTTATTAAAGCTTTATTGGTAATAATTGCTTCATAAGTCAGAAGATAAATCTAGTCTTGAAATGAGTTAATAGGTCATGAGGATTAAATTAACCTTGAAATACTGCTTAACCCCTAATTTCTTAGCTATACAAATTTTAAGTATTTTAGTGCTTTAATCCTATATTATGGATAATAGTTAGTGACTCTTTTTTCATTTATAAAGCAGTTTTTTTCCATTTCTCCATGTATCACTATTTATAATACACACACACACACACACACACACACACACACACACACACACATATGTACTTGCAGTTTAATTCAAAAAGCATGGCTGGACTAGACAATCCAGTAGGAAGAAAAGAATCCCTAAAATAGGCACAAGTTACAGAACAGCCCCTGCTCCCACTGGGAGGGGGTCCCACAAAACCCCTTAGCTGTGAAACATTACATTTGTACAGAGAACCTTGGTCAGACCCAAACCGGGCTTCCTGATAGTTGCTTAAGTCTCTGTGATCTCTGGCTAGCTGATTCTTTATGCAATGTTTTTGGGGGATATTTTGACCTGTCTGGCTCATACAAATTGTAAATCAACAGTTTGTGTGATAGGGTTGGTTTCCCAGCCCTTCCACTGGAAGCCTTGCCAGGTTACATACGATGGCAAGTTGGTCTGTATCTCCAGTTATGAGGAGTCTTGTTAGGGTTACCCTTGTAGATTCCAGGGAATTTCCATTGACCTAGATTTCTAGCTTGCCCAGGAAATGCCTGCAATTCCAGTTGTCTCTCTCAGTCTTCTGTGCTTCCACCCCACGCTACCTCAATTGGTCCTTCCTGTTCCCATCCCTGTCCACTGCCAGTCCATCAACAAAATCTGATCTATTTCCCCTTCCCAGGGAGATCCATGTGTCCCTTTTGAGCCTTTTCATTCTTATTCCTTTTGGGTCTGTAGATTTAAGCACTGTTACTCTTTTTAGAGCTAATATTCATTTATAAATGAGTATATGTTATAGATGTCTTTCACTATCTGTGTTAGGGATGATTTCTTCTAGTTCCATTAATTTGCCTGCAAGTTTCATAATATATTTTTAATAGACAATACTTTACTGTGTAAATATACAATATTTTTTTCATCCATTCTTCAGCTGAGAGACATCTAGGTCATTTCCATTCATGCCTATTAAACTGGCTTGCTATAAACATAGTTGAACAAGTATCCTTGTGGTATAATGAAGTTGACTTTGGAGGTCGATCCATTTCCAATTTTCTGAGAAAGGGCCATCTTGATGCCCAAATTGGCTGTACACGTTTCTACTCTCATCAGCAATGGTGAAGCTCCACATCCTCTCCAGCATGAGCTGTCCCTTGTGCTTTTTATTTTAGCCATTCTGACAGATGTAAGATGAAATCTCAGTCATGTTGATTTGAATTTCCCTGATAATTGAGGGCAGTGAACATTTCTATAAGTATTTCACAACCATTTGAGATTATTCTATTGAAAATTCTGTTTAGATCTGTTCAATATCTACTCAATATTTGAGTAGATTTCCTGGTTTGTTGATTTTTAATTTCTAGAGTTCTTTATATATTTTAGACATTATACCCTGTCAGATATGGAATTGGTAAAAATCTTTTTCCATTCTGGAGGCCACCATTTTATCCTACCAACAGGATCCTTTGCCTTACCAAAGCCTTTCAGTTTCACAAGATTTTGTTTATTAGTTGTTGATGTTAATACCTGGGGTATTAGTGTTGTGTCCAGGAACATGCCTTCTGGGCCAAATGAGTTCAAGACTATTTCTCAATTTCCCTTCTGTCATGTTCCATGTATCTGGTTTTATGTTGAGGTCTTCAATCCACTGTAATTTGAGCTTAGTGTGGGGTGATAGATATGTATCTTTTGTCATTCTTCTACATGCTGATATCCAGTCAGACTATATCATTTGCTAAGGCTGCTCTCTTTTCTCCCTTATATATTTCTAACTTCTTCTTCAAAAATTTGTTGTCCATAGGTGTGCTGATTTACATCTGTATATTCAATTTGATTTCATTGATCAACCTGTCTTTTTTTATGCCAATGCTATGTGGCTTTTATTACTATACCTCTGTAGTACAGATATAAATAAGGAATATGATACCTTTGGAATTTTTGTTATTGTACCATATTGTTTCACTATTCTGTTATTTGTTTGTTTGCTTGCTTGCTTCCCACATAAAGGTGAGTATTATTCTTTCAAGGTCTGTAAAGCCCTCTGTTATAATTTTGACCAGGATTGCTTTGAATCTGTAGATTGCTTTAGACAAAATGAGCATTTTTCTGATGCTAATTCTACTGATCCATGAGCATCTATGACCTTCCCATCTTTTGATATTATTTTCAATTTCTTTCTTCAAAGACCTGAAGTTTTTGTCACACAAGTCTTTTACTTCCTTAGCGAGACTTAACCCAAGGTACCATATGCTATTTGTAGCTATGTGTATATAAGAGGGGCATTTTTTTGAGTAAATCTTGTATCCATCCACTTGCTGAAGGTATTTGTCAACTATAGAAGTTCCCTAGTATAATTTTTGAGGTAGTTTATGTATAGTATCCTATCACCTGTGAATAACAATATGTTGACTTTTTTCCTCTCCAATTTTTAGTACCTTAGACTCCTTTAGTTGTCTTACTGTTCTAAATAGAACTATTCGTACTATATTGAACAGGTATGAAAAGAGTTAGCATTCTTGTCTTGTTTCTAATTTTAGTGGATTTGCTCTATATTTTGCTCTATGTAATTTAACATTGGGTTGGTGTAAATTTCACTTATTATATTTAGGTATGTCCTTTATGTTCCTGACCCCAAAATTTTTATTATGAGATGGTGATAAACTCTGTCGGAGCTTTTTTTTCAGCTTAAAATGAGCTGATCAATGTAATTAATTTTCTTTCTCCTTATATTGTAAATAATATTAACAGATTTTCATGGGTCAAACTACTCTGCATCTCTTGGTTATACCCACTTGACAATGGGTAAATGGAATTTTTGATATAGTCTTGGATTTGCTATATTATTGACTATTCTTACATCGATATTTATGAGACATATTGACATGTTATTCCCTTTTGTTGTTGAATTTTTGTGTAGTTTTAGGTATCAGGGTGACTCTTGTCTCATAAAAATGAACTTGTATGTTCCTTTTTCTTTCATGTTGTGGTATTAACTCTTCTTTGAAAGTTTGGTAAAATTCTGTGCTAAAATTATCTGGCCCTGGGCTTTTTTTGGGTTGGAGACTTTTAGTCAATGTTCCTACATTCATAGGAGTTATAGGTTTACTTAAGTCATTTATCTGATCTTGATTTACCATTAGTAAATGTCATGTATCAAGAAAATTATCCATTTTTAAATTTTCATATTTTATGGAGCACAAGTATTTCAACTAAGATCTAATGATTCTTTGGATTTCCTTGGTGTCTCTTGTTTTGTCCCCGTTTCTATTCTTTAATAATCTAATTATTAGATTTAATTAATTTTTAACGTTCTCTCACTGCCTTTTTGTTATTTAGGGTGTGTGTTTGTCAATCTTGGTGAGTTTCTCAAACAAAGAAATCTTTGTTCCTTTACCTCTTTGTATTGCTCTCTTTGTTTCATTATTATTACTGTGATTATTATGATTATGATTATTAATGTAAACATTCAGTTTGATTATCTACTGTGGACTACTTCTCCTTGGTATGTTTGTTTCTTTTTGTTCTAGAGTTTTCAGGAATGTTGTTAAGGTGCTAGGACTAGATCTCTACAATTTCTTTATTTAGACACTTATATTAATGAATATTAATATAAATATTCCTCTCTTAACATCGCGTTTATTGTTTCCCATAAGTTTGGATATGTTGTGCATTCATATTCATTAAATTCTTTTTTTTTATTAACTTGAGTATTTCTTATGTACATTTCGAGTGTTATTCCCTTTCCCGGTTTCCGGGCAAACATCCCCCTCCCCCCTCCCCTTCCTTATGGGTGTTCCCCTCCCCACCCTCCCCCCATTGCCGCCCTCTCCCCGACAGTCTAGTTCACTGGGGGTTCAGTCTTAGCAGGACCCAGGGCTTCCCCTTCCACTGGTGCTCTTACTAGGATATTCATTGCTACCTATGAGGTCAGAGTCCAGGGTCAGTCCATGTATAGTCTTTAGGTAGTGGCTTAGTCCCTGGAAGCTCTGGTGGCTTGGCATTGTTGTACATATGGGGTCTCAAGCCCCTTCAAGCTCTTCCAGTTCTTTCTCTGATTCCTTCAACGGGGGTCCCGTTCTCAGTTCAGTGGTTTGCTGCTGGCATTCGCCTCTGTATTTGCTCTATTCTGGCTGTGTCTCTCAGGATCGATCTACATCTGGCTCCTGTCGGTCTGCACTTCTTTGCTTCATCCACCTTGTCTAATTGGGTGGCTGTATATGTATGGGCCACATGTGGGGCAGGCTCTGAATGGGTGTTCCTTCAGTCTCTGTTTTAATCTTTGCCTCTCTCTTCCCTGCCAAGGGTATTCTTGTTCCCCTTTTAAAGAAGGAGTGAAGCATTCACATTTTGATCATCCGTCTTGAGTTTCATTTGTTCTAGATATCTAGGGTAATTCAGGCATTTGGGCTAATAGCCACTTATCAATGAGTGCATACCATGTATGTCTTTCTGTGATTAGGTTAGCTCACTCAGGATGATATTTTCCAGTTCCAACCATTTGCCTCGAATTTCATAAAGTCGTTGTTTTTGATAGCTGAGTAATATTCCATTGTGTAGATGTACCACATTTTCTGTATCCATTCCTCTGTTGAAGGGCATCTGGATTCTTTCCATTATAAATAAGGCTGCGATGAACATAGTGGAGCACGTGTATTTGTTATATGTTGGGGCATCTTTTGGGTATATGCCCAAGAGAGGAATAGCTGGGTCCTCAGGTAAATCAATGTCCAATTTTCTGAGGAACCTCCAGACTGATTTCCAGAATGGTTGTACCAGTCTGCAAACCCACCAACAATGGAGGAGTGTTCCTCTTTCTCTGCATCCTCGCCAGCATTTGCTGTCACCTGAGTTTTTGATCTTAGCCATTCTCACTGGTGAGAGGTGAAATCTCAGGGTTGTTTTGATTTGCATTTCCCTTATGACTAAAGATGTTGAACATTTCTTTAGGTGTTTCTCAGCCATTCGGCATTCCTCAGCTGTGAATTCTTTGTTTAGCTCTGAACCCCATTTTTAATAGGGTTATTTGTCTCCCTGTGGTCTAAACTTTTTTGAGTTCTTTTGTATATTTTGGATATAAGACCTCTATCTGTTGTAGGATTGGTAAAGATCTTTTCCCAATCTGTTGGTTGCCGTTTTGTCCTAACCACAGTGTCCTTTGCCTTACAGAAGCTTTGTAGTTTTATGAGATCCCATTTGCCCATTCTTGATCTTAGAGCATGCCATTGGTGTTTTGTTCAGGAAATTTTTTCAGTGCCCATGTGTTCCCAGATGCTTCCTAGTTTTTCTTCTATTAGTTTGAGTGTGTCTGGTTTGATGTGGAGGTCCTTGATCCACTGGACTTAAGCTTTGTACAGGGTGATAAGCATGATCGATCTGCATTCTTCTACATGTTGACCTCCAGTTGAACCAGCACCATTTGCTGAAAATGCTATCTTTTTTTTCCATTGGATGGTTTTGGCTCCTTTGTCAAAATCAAGTGACCATGGGTGTGTGGGTTCATTTCTGGGTCTTCAATTCTATTCCATTGGTCTATCTGTCTGTCTCTGTACCAATACCATGCAGTTTTTTATCACTATTGCTCTGTAATACTGCTTGAGTTCGGGATAGTGATTCCCCTGGAAGTCCTTTTTTCCTGGTCCTTATTTGGTGTTCTGTAACCTTCATTTACTTTTATAGGCATGTCCCTCTTTATTTTTGGAACATTTATTCTATGATTCAGTTAAAACTGTGTTCTGGACTTTGAGCTATTATTTTCTATTCCTTTTATTTTTAGTGTTGGTCTTTTCATAGTGTCCCAGATTTCCTGGATGTTTTGTGCCTTTTTTAAATGTTTATCATCTATTTTGACCAATGCATCTTTTTTTTTTCAATTATCTGGATTCTCTCTTCCATCTCCTGTATTCTGTTGGGAACACGTAGGCTTCTAGGTCCTGACTATTTACTAACCTAAATATCCATTTCCAGAATTACCTCAGTTTATATTATCTTTATTTATTCTACTTCATTATCAAGTCTGGAAAGTTGTCATTGTTTCCTTAATCCATTTGATTTATCTTGATTTTTACCCAATTCATTCATGTCCCTCCAATTGTTCATTTATGGTTTTTCTTAATTTCTTTGAGTGATTTATTCATTTCCTACAATTGTTTATTTGTGCTTTCCTGGATTCTCTTAACAAATTTATTCATTTGTTCTTTAAGGACTTTTACCACTTTCATAACGCTGGCATTATGAAATGCATTATGGTTGTTTTCTTGTGTTTCAGTCACGTTGGAAAGTTAAGGGCTTGCTAGAGTAGGATTGCTGGCCTGCTGGTGGCATCTTGATTCTCATTGATTGTCCTATTATACTGATTTCTAAGCATCTGTGTTTGGTGAGTTTGTCCTTTTTAGATGGCTGCTTTGTTCTTTGGTTTCTGTTTTCTCTTTGTCTTCTGGTTATATGGTCTGAATTCTGACAGCTTCTGTGACATATGATCTTTTATGGAATTTCAGTCTTTGTTGGAGACTGGACTTCTAGAGGGCTGCATGGTCTTTTTGCCAATGGGTGGATATTCCCAAATTTGTGGATGGGATGTATTGGTAAGGAGTGGAGTGGGAACTGAGGATAGTGGGAGAGGACATCGTTGAGGGAATAGAGGAGGTTTATGTATGTGCTGTTCTTCAGTGGGAGGCTTACATGGAGTTCGGGTGGCAGGTATGATCTCTGAATCAGAAGGAATCTCGGCCCAAGTTGGGGGATGAAGATCTTGATGTTGGCATGGTCTTTGGTCCAGTAAAATGATTTTTTTTTCAAAATACCATGTACTGATATTTAAAAATACTGATTTTTAAATGTGTGTTGAAGATATCTACAAATTTTTTTTTAATATTTTGAAACACAATTTCCTGAATCATTCCTATTCTTAAACTCCATATTTAGTAAGGTGCTACCTTAAACTTTTAATCTTTGTTCTCAATCTCGCAGGGCTAGGACTAGAGCTGTGTTCACCCATGACAGGTTTATGCTGTGTGGTGAGTCACAGACTAGCACCCTACAAATTATGTATATTCTGAGGCCCAGGAAAATTAATTAAAATCAGAATTTCCATCATGAGGGATGTTACTTATTCATTCCCAAATATTTACTTTTGTGGATGTTTATATGTTAAGAATAGTCTCAGCTCACTGGCTAGAACATCTTCACAATAGTCACACCTTGGAAAGAGAAAACTGTATTAGTCAATACCTAATAACTATTGAACCAAAGGAATATAAGTATGAATGGGGAATATTTAAATCTTATATCACATTATATCAGGAAATGTATTCTGTTCTTTATAAAATGAAAGTTTTATTAATACATGCATAGTTTTCAACTGTTGAAAATTTGAATTTTTTTTTTATTTTTTTCATCTTTATTAACTTGGGTATTTCTTATTTACATTTTTGACTGTTATTCCCTTTCCTGGTTTCAGGGCCAACATACCCCTAACCCCTCTACCTCCCCTTCTTTATGGGTGTTCCCCTCCCCATCCTCCCCCCATTACCACCCTCCCCCCAATAATCACGTTCACTGGGGGTTCAGTCTTGCCAGGACCAAGGGCTTCCCCTTCCACTGGTGCTCTTACTAGGCTATTCATTGCTACCTATGAGGTTGGGTCCCAGGGTCAGTCCATGTAAAGTCTTTGGGTAGTGGCTTAGTTCCTGGAAGCTCTGGTTGCTTGGCATTGTTGTTCATATGGGGTCTCAAGCCCTTACCCTAGATGCACAGAACACATGAAACTCAAGACGGATGACCAAAATGCGAATGCTTCACTCCTTCTTTAAAAGGGGAACAAGAATACCTTGGGATTAGAGAGGCAAAGTTTAGAACAGAGGCAGGAGGAACACCCATTCAGAGCCTGCCCCACATGTGACCCATACATATACAGCCACCAAACTAGATAAGATGGATGAAGCAAAGAAGTGCAGGCCACAGGAACTGGGTGTAGATCTCTCCTGAGAGACACAGCCAGAATATAGCAAATACATAGGCGAATGCCAATGCCATCATTAAAGCACTGAACTGAGAACGGGACCCCCGTTGAAGGAATCAGACACAATTTGAAATTTAAAATGTAATTCTTGATGTTCAATAAAATAGAAGTACAACTAATGAAAATATTATAACTCCTAGGAATATTCGGATACTTTCATAAAATGATCAAACATCCTTTTATCTCTATTCACATTGAGAATATAGCATATAGTGGCATTCCTAAAGGATTATATTGTAAAATTGAGCTTTAAACATTCTGTAACATGCTTTTTCCTCCAGGAAACTTCTGCATTTATTGTCATGTGTGACATATTTCCAAAGAAATATTTTAATAATCTCATCATATAAAGTTCATACACTTCCTTATAAAACTATTGTAGATATTTTAAAGTTGTATATATGATAACAAATATATAATAAAAATTAACTATTAAAACCCTCATATTTTCAGGTCATTTTAGAAATTAGTTTGTAAGTATTTACATTTATTTTTGATATCATTTTAATGGCCTTTAAAAGATTTGTTATATTGTCATGTCAAAGATAGTCATTCCCAATTTAATGTAATAAAAGCTTGACCTTAAAATGCAATTTATTTCCTCTCACTAGTTTGATATGAATTAAAAGTACACTCTATCCACATGCTAGTATAAGGATGTGATTGGCATAACATTAAAAATGATGCATGGAACAGCGTTGCAAATAAAGCTATTGCTTTGGACTTCAGTAATCTCTGACCTGTGCAATTACATTTAATCATTTAATCACAGAAAATAAATACTTCCTGGGACACTGCTGTGAAGATTTACTAAAATAACAAGGTCATCGAGGTTCCTTTTAAGGACTTAGAATGTAGCAGTAAAGTTTAGTCCGTAGCGGTTTTGGAAAGAGTATATTGGAAACTATAGTTCTTTTACCATAGCAAGGACCATGTTATACCAATGCACTTCACAGAGATTTACTGGTAGGTACCTGGTTATTGATGCATAAGAGTGTAGACCACGTGAGTATGTGGTTGTACTGGTGCACTAGGATTCCAGTTAAGAGTGGAATAAACAAGCTCACCTTGGGCATCTGCAACTGTAAGAGTGAGCAGTGACTCCTGTGTATGTGGGTTAAGATTCATACTGGGGGGGTTGAGGATTTAGCTCAGTGGTAGAGTGCTTGCCTAGCAAGCACAAGGCCCTGGGTTCGGTCCTCAGCTCTGAAAAAAAAAAAAAGATTCATAATGGCATATATGTAAAGAGCCATCTATAACTACTACACTGTCATCAGAATCCTGTTTACAGTGAATGGATTTATATCTTTCAAGTTGCTTCTGTCAAATATAATTTATATTTACAGAAAATGCAAATGCTTTCTTATGACGTGACGGATACTTAAGAACAAAAAGTCTCCATTTTAAATTTTCAAAAAATGTTATATCTTTACTGGGTAGTTAAATGAAATGTCTAAGGCTTTAAAATATTCTCCATACTTTAAGCAAAGGGTAAGACATTTGCATATCTTGAGATGGAAGATTGGAGTGAATAAGTCATCGAGAGATCAATTCGTGGTGATTTGCCCAACTTAGCATTTGCAACTCCATATTGTTTTATTTCATACCTAAGCCTCATTAAATGTGTTAAAAGCCAATTATACTAGTTAAAATCTGTCTTAAGTACGTGTTGATGGATTTAATGTTGATTAAGCAATCATGCTCTGAAAGCCAGAGGAACATTTTTCCCCCTAAATAAAAGGAAAAGAGGTACCACTCTAGCATCACACAGAAAGGAAGCGGGTTCCTGAGCTCAAGCAGTGTGAAGGCCAAGGCCTCAATTATGCTTGGTCCTGTAAGTAGTCCTTTCTGTGTCTAGATTGAAGTGTCTTGGCAAAATAACACGGTAGAAGATTGCCCACTTAGTACCCAGGAACTATTTTGCTTTGGATAAACAGAGTGCTTCACTCTCTTTCCTTTCTGCCAATCTTCCTTTCACAAGAACCAAATTACCTAAATGGAGAGTAGGCTGTTAAACGTCTGAACTTCAAGATCTTAAAAGTACTGGAGTCCTATTGAGGATGTGGCAACAATGCTCCTGTTTCTACTTAAACACCCCTATCCATTTATATATTGACAGTGCAGAGGATGGTATTGTCCTGTTATTTCCTACCAGCTCTCATGTTCATTGAGTGAAATCAATATCTTTACAGAACTGTTTTTCGTCCCTTTCCGCTTTAACTTTGACTGAAAGATTCATTGCAGGGGGTGGTGGGATTGTTTGTCGTAGATATATTAAAGACAACGCAACCTCGGGAAAATACCCTACCTGTGATTTTACGGTTGCTAACCCTAGACTGAATTAGAATGTCAGAAAAGAAATAGGGAGGAAAAAAAGAGGGAACAGACAATACAGAAAATGGCAGAGAGAATTCCAGCTATAGTCAAATCGCAGTGCCCTCAGAACTGAAGCCAGAGAAAGGTAGTCGTTTCAGAATGAAAACGTTGGTAGGCAATCTTACACAGAATCTCCACATATACCAGTTTTGCCCTCTCCATTCGAAGCTTTTTCAAATGTGTGTTGCCTATGCATCCAGAACAAAGATAAGTTTAGTGATATATGTAGAGGCTGGGAGTAGAAAGGCAACAACGTGACAGTGGAGAGTAAATTGATTTTCTAATATGATTGCTAGGTCAGCTTCTGACGTAAGCCATTCCTCACAGGCGCCGTCATGATTAAGCCAATTTAATTTTCAATGCCCCTAAGAAGTAGTGCTACAGTGATGAAATATTCTCAAATCTGACTGTTGCTAATGTGGTCAAGGAATAGTCTTGTTTTATTCCTTTTAACCTTTGAGTAAAGTTCAGAAAATCATTTTGAAGGCAAATTGACTAATATTGACAAAGTATTAATAAATAACACATATTTTTCCAAATGCTCTCAAAACACAGACCACTACTCTGTGAAAGAAAGAATGAGGAACATACACACACACACAAATAAATACAAACTCCTCTCTCTCTCTCTCTCTCTCTCTCTCTCTCTCTCTCTCTCTCACTAGAAGAGAGAGAATTCATCAGTTTAAATGAGTCCAGATAATGTATTTCACTGTGTATCCAAGCTATAGTAATTCTTTTAGAAAAAATATGTAGCAACAAAAACACACACTAAATGCTACAAACTAGTAAAACAATTGTAGCTGGTACTGGTCAAATATCATAAGGATAGTGATTTAATCTTAAGAGCTCTTAAGTTAAAACTGTATTTAGTATATCATTTGTCTGAAATTCACAAATGCACACCTAATCCTTTGATAGTTTAATAATTTTGGTATTCTTGATATTTACTTTTTATGTGCATAAGGAGACCTTTGGTTCTTTATTAGAGATTTTTATTCTGCTTTCAAATTTGTGGCTGTGGTATGTTATTATATATGTTAAGAACAGCAATGCTATTCAGTGAGGTAAGTGAACAGTAAAGATGCATTAAAGTATTCACCACATGTTAAGCACACAAAAATACTAATTTATCAATATTCTTTTTTCTGTTTTAATTAATTTATCTTTTTATTCTTTATCCTGTTTCATAGTCCTGACTTCATCCACCTCCCAGTCTGCCCCTAATTGATTCCCATCCCATACCTCCTCCCCTCTTACCTCACCAGGCCTCCCCAATCTCTGGGGCCTCAAGTCTGTGGAAGGTTAGGTGCATCTTCTCTCACTGAGGCCAGACCAGGCAGTTCTCTGCTGTATATGTGTCCGGGGCCTCATATCAGCTGGTGTATGCTGCCTTGTTGGTGGCTCAGTTTCTGAGTGATCCCAGGGTTTCAGGTTAGTTGAGACAGATGGTCTTCCTATAGGGTCACCCTTACCTCAGGTTCTTCCAGCTTTTCCCCAATTCATCCACGAGTGTGCCAAACTTTTGGCCATTAGTTGGGTGCTAGTAGCTACATCTGACTTTTTTCTCTGCTTGTTGGGTCTCTCAGAGGGAAGCCATGCTAAGCTCCTGTCTGTAAGCAACCACGGAATCAATAACAGTGTCAGGGCCTGGGGCCTCCCCTTCAGCTGTATCCCAATTTGAGCCTGCCACTGGACCTCTTTTCTCTCATGCTCTTCTCCACTTTTGCCCCTGTAGTTCCTTCAGACAGGAATACTTCTGGGTCAGAGCTTTTGAGCATATGATGGCAACTCCATCTCTCCACTTGATGTCCTGTCCCTCCACTGGAGAGGTGGACTGTACCCCTCCCTACTCTAGAGCACTTCATCCGAGGGCCCTCCCTTTGAGTGCTGAGAATCTCTCATCTCCCCAGTCTCCAATACATTCTAGAGGGTAGCCCCAGCTCTTACCTCTCAATGTTGCCTATTTCTATTTTTTCTGCTGGCCCTCGGGGTTTTCTTTCCCACAATATCTGATTCTGTACCCACTTCACCTCCCTGTCCCCACTCTCACCCAAGATCTTCCCTCCCTCTGCCTCCCATGCTGATTTTCTTCTGCCTCCCAAGGGGGAATTGAGCCATCTTCACTTGTTCTGTTTCGTTTGTTAACCTTCTTGAGTAACATGGATTGTGTCCTAGTTATTCTGTACTTTATTGGCTAATATCACTTATAATTGAGTACATAACATGCTTGTCTTTTTGAGTCTGAGTTACCTCACTCATGATATTTTATAGTTTAATATATTTGCTTACAAAACTCAGAATACTTAATAGCTGAATAGTATTCCATTTTACAAATGACCACATTTTCTGTAACCTTTCTGCTGTGGGACATCTGAGCTTTTGGCTATCACAAATAAGGTTGCTATTAACATAGTGAAAAACATGTTCCTGTGGCATGGTGACACATCTTTTGGGTATATGTCCAGTAATAGTATAGCTGGGTTTTCAGGTAGATTTCCTTCCATTTTCTGAGTAACCTCCAAATTGATTTCCAGATTGTTTGTACCAGTTTGCAATCCCACCTTCGATGGACAAGTGTTCTTCTTTCTCCTCATCCTTGCCAACTTGTGCTGTTACCTGAGTTTTTAATCTTAACCATTCTGCTTGGTAAAGTGGTATCTCAGGGTCATTTTAATTTCCATTTCCCTGATCACTAAGGACACTGAACATTTCTTTAAATGCTTCTGAAATTCCTCTGTTGTGAATTCTCTGATTAGTTTTATTCCTCACTTTTTCATTGGGTCGTTTGATTATTTTGTGGTTAGCTTCTTGAGTTCTTTACATATTTTGGATATTAGACTTATGTATCAGCATCCTTTATAACTCAACTATTCATATGTCTCTTCTTAATATCACCTTTACTAAGAAATTTTGTAGAGAAGTTTCACAAAAAGTGGAGAATGCTCTAGGTCAATCTTGAACTCTCAGACAGTACTGAGATTCTTATAATAATCACTAAGAATTCTGTCAGTTCCTATTACTTTTGAGGTTGATGGAGCAAAGGACATGAGAAAGTAAATAACTCAATAAACTTACTCACTAGATTCAGGAGTCAGATAAGCTAAGAGAGAAATCAGAAGAAAATTAAGGTTTTAAAGTTTTGCGAATTCTGCCATTGCCACCTAGAAATTTGTAAGCAAGAAAGCAATATTATGATGTTTCTCTGTATTTGTCTCAGTCTTTCTCTATCATCATTCTCCAGTCTTTCTTCTTAGTGTAACAGAAAAATATTAATAAAAATGTATGAATTCAGAAGAAAACATGGAAAACTATATTGGGATCTGAGAGAAACTCAAAAGCACAATATGAAATATATTGGTCAAGACAGCTGAAAAACTTAGCAAGGGTCAAAGGAAGAAAGTGGATAAATACAGTAATCATTTTGGGAACAGAAGATTAGAATAAATTGCTAGAATTAGTTTGATAACAAGAACAGCAATTCACCAAGAAGGCAAGAGAAGCCAGATTGAATCAGTCCACTTGGAGAGGAGCTAGAGTCAGAACATCTGAGTTAAACCAGACAGCCAGTGTTCAGAGAGAAGTAGAAAGCCAAACTTATTCAATAGTAAGGCCCTCAAACAACAATTATATCTGGCAAATAAAAGTTACTTTTACACTAAATATTTACAAAGAAAAAGAATAAAATTGAGAAGAGGAGGAAGAGGAGGAAGAGGAGAAGGAGGAAGAAGAGGAGGAGGAGGAGGCGGAGGACTCCTTTTCAATTATATTTCAATCAGAACAAAACAAAATTAAAGAGTCATTTTTGAGGCCCTGGGTTCAGTCCCCAGCTCCGAAAAAAAGAAAAAAAAGAAAAGAAAAAAGAAAAAAAGAAGAGTGAGTCATTTTTGGTCCAGGTAATCAATGGACTCATTTGGATTAACTTGTATGAGGCCACTAATATTATGTCTTTGGAATATTAAATTATTTTGAGTAGTTTACAGTGCCACACCTGAGTTACATCATAGTCACATATATTTTACATTTTTTCTGACTGTGTGCTTGTATTTATGTATGGGTACTATGTGAATTCAGTAACCTGTAGAGGTCCTTTAAATACAATGGGGCCTCTAGAATTGAAGTTAGGGGCCAGCTTTGAGCCTCTGTGTTAGTTCTGAAGGCTGAGCTCAGATTCTTTATAAAACAGTCTATATTTTAAACATTGAGCTTTGTTTCTAGTTAATACTTCATATTCTTTTACATTTTCATTATTTAATTATTATTTTATTTATTATTGTTGCTTGTTTGTTTGTTTTTGGAGACTAGATTTTACTATATGATCTTGGTTGATCTGGAACTCACTATGTAAACCAGGCTTGGCTTTGAACTTAGGTGAGGCTTCTTTCTTGGGAGTGATATGATTAATGCTATGGTGTTGCAGAAAAAAAAAAAGCATGTGATAGTTTCCAGCAGCTCCAGTGGTAACTCCTTTTTCTTCTGGGCTCTCTCTAACCAGGGAGGTCACTCTCTTGCTAGTTTTGGCTCTGTAGGGCCATCGGAACTAGCACTAATTTATCTCAGCGGCTCCACTCTGACCCCCAAAGTACTCTTTAATCTGGGCATTCCCTGGGATGTTCCAGCATGGCATCTTGCCAAACGTGTCTCTGGTGTTAGTTTTGGCACCCATGGGGCCAAATGGAACTAATTATGATTTATCTCTAATTAGTATCTCTCCTAGCAGCTCTCTGCTAGCTGTGAACTCTCTGGTTCCAGCTACCAGGTAAAATGAGGATTCTAGAAGTCCAGCATGGGCTGACTTATCATGGCTCCTTGCCACAGACTCCGCTCACATTCCAACAATCCAGTAAAATCATGACTCAATAAACTGTAATTTATCATTCAGATTTATATGTTAAATTCTCAGTCCACAATATACCCTCACAATGAAGCACAACCATTTGATAAGGATGTAAACCACCCACTTACATAATATAAATTTGCCCAGAAACCCATCCCAACTATTTTGGCAATTCAAGACCACCAAGATCTGGGTCATCCTTTTCCATCTCCATCTTGATTCTCCTCCTTCCCCTTCTCTTCTGCCTTACAAAAATTTCATCCCTATCTCATTTTTCTACTCTAGAACCATCGCCTTGACCTAACTTGTGCCAGCCCTCACCTGGATATAGACATCTACCTACATTATGGCTCTCCACATCTACATGCATCACATGGTTTCACCTAGCAGATAAACATATTCATACATAAGAGAATAAGAAGAATTAAAGGGATTTTTTTATTCTTCAATTTACGAAATAGCCAGGGTTTATTATGAGAAAATAACACTTAGTTAATGAGATGCAACAAAGTTTTGATAAATTTACTTTTCCATATGGTGCTTCAGATCTTAAGGAATGGTAATAATGATACCTACCAACTCTTAATTAATGTTTCAGGGTCACAGGACATTGGGTCCAAAGCATATTATGAAGGAAAGAGATCCAAACTCAATTGCTTCCTGGCCTCCTAATATCTGACCAACTATTATTGAATGCTAGCTTTGACAGGTCAGGGTAAATTGAGGTGGGGCACAGAGTCAAAGATTATTCATTTAGTAGACTTTTATCTGAAGAACAATGTTTGGTTTTGTGAGGCTGGTTAAAAGGGTAAAGAAACAAAACTTAATTTTCTGGGGCCATTGAAAATATGAAGAAACACACACACACACACCTACATTGGGTGGATGGAGGAAACTTTATTTTTCCCATATCTTATATAACCCAAGCAAAAATAAAATGACCATGTGGTTGCATTATATTTTTCCTTCAGTGAATGATTACAATAAGTGTATATAAGAAAATGCATGTTCCCTAATACCATCACATGATCAAATGTGTTATTTATTATGGATAAAGATTAAAATTATTCTTAAGAACCAACATACATTCATAACTAGACAACAATGTTATAGACTAAAATGTCTAAACAAGCAAGGAAATTTTCTTGGCCCATTTACCTTGTGGGCAGGCTACAATTTACAGTTATAAAGGAAAGATCAATTGTTATTATTTATCCTAAATAGTAAACTTATAGAAGTCTTTAAAGAATCACTAATCTAATGTTTTGTATAAAAATAATCAGTAATTTTTACTTTAAATCCTCAGGGTGTACATCTACTCATTAACAATATTTTATTAAATCATATCAGGAAGCTGAGGGCAAAAATGAGTACAAGGACTTAATCACCACCTTGATCACCAGCCCAGCTTATCAAGAAAGGCACGTCAGTTGTTACTAGCCAGAAAAACTTTATAGCTCAACTATCAACAAGTGTGCCTTTATGAACTTCAAATTGTTCCCTAACATTTTCTCTATCAAAGCCACTAGAAGAAAAACGCCTAGTAAAAACTTAACTTTATTAATAATCTACAACTCCAATTCATTCTAAGTTTGGTAGACATTACTAATAATTTAAATCTTTAAGTCCTTTCTGAGGGCAGTGGATGAATCATTAATCTGCTCCAGAAGCAATGCTTGAGAAAAGTCAATCAGTATCATGATACTGCCGGTAAGGAGCTGGAAACCCCCTTCGAGGTTCCATACAACTTGTAGATTAGGAAGGATATGATGTTAAGACAACAAGCAGAGCAAAATTCTACGACAACATGAAGTCCTCAGGACATTAACTGCTCAGAACCTGTAGTCCTAGGGACTCTGATTCTCTGAGGCACACACACCATGATTGTATTGACTTGAAGGCTGCATTCCATGAGTTCCAAAGCTATTTGGCTCTTCCTCTGGTGTGACCTCCGACAACCGACTACTTAAAGAAAAAACACACATGCAGTGCTGTTGTGGGGCCATAAAGGATTTATTCCATCTTCACAAAGATCATAGAACAGTACAGAGTTAGCCATTAAATGGCTATTAAGAAAGTTCCAAAGACAACTTAGCTTGTCATTTCAGTCTGTACTCATCATTACAGTTCTAATCAGTTAATTGGTGTTATACAAGGTAGAGTATCAGATGATGATTTCACCAGCAGGTAACGTTGGTTCATATGAATAACATTAATAAAATATAATGAACCAAAGATCTCTATTCAACCTACTTCCACATTCAGGGTTCATCACATCAATGTCCTTTTCCAATGTGAACACTAACTATTCTGTCTGAGGAGACTCACCGCTTCCCAGGTATGAACTTAAGGAAAATCATTTTCCTTCTTGCTTGATTTTAACACTATGCATTACAACTAATACTGTGGAACTCTTGTTGCTTGTGAAGGTGTTACACTTTTGTATTTACTTATTATCTTGTGCCTCTTTGATAACATTACACTTATTTTTTATTCGTTCTCTGCTTATGTCTTAAAACACAATCTCTGTTCTTTTCTTTCACCTTTCTTGGAATATTATATGGGTGAATTCAAATTGTGCTCTAAAGATCTTATGTTCAACATTCAAAGATATGCAGTAAATATCCCAAGACGATGGAACCCTATCATCTGTATTAATGATAAGATCTCTGTAGCATACATTTATTCCTCTGGTCCTGCTACCACCACTGCCTAGAATCATAATTTTTTATATAGTATGCTAAAAATGCATTCCTCTACAAGTCCTCATCAGCTATTTCTAATAGCTAACTAACCTTTATACTTAGTATACCATGTGTACTAAGTCACCAGGTCTTTTTTTTTTTTACATGTGATGAACGCTTGTCTGACAAATTTTAGTTGTAATTGTAATTCTATTCTCCTAAAGCAATTAACATGATCAATAACATTGAATGCATGCCAGATTTGTGTCTAAGTTTTACATTAATTAACTCAATATTATCTTAGTGTTCAGTCTGGCAGTATGGGTTTAGCATTTTAACAAATAAAAACTGTCCCAAAATTTTGATTGCAGCTTCCATTAACGATAGTTGTAAATATTTAATTTTCTATACTAACTGGAATAAGTATATGAAAAGGTGAAGTTAATAGAAGAATTGTTTGTTCCATGTCTAGATTTATGCACCCCTTTCTCAACTAATGGATACTGCTGGTTACATTGGCATGGCTTTACAGTCTACTGCAGGAATTATTTCTGTTATTTGAGCTTGTACAAGTTTTCCAGAGATGAATGAACTACTCAGAAGGGACTAAAAATATGTGCTAATTAAACTGATTAATGAATGGAGAATAAATAGCTTCAATAAAAATAGACTATTCTAACTGTAAAGAAAGCTTCTTCACTTCAAAATAATTCACGCCAAGTTAAAGTGTTTTGTGGACTTGCATATGGGAGCTTTTAATATGCTGCTGAGAAATGGAGGGCCTGGATTTGATTCCCAAGATTTTCCTTTGCTGTCCAACGAGTTTGCAATTTTTTTTAGAATAAAGAGAAAATAAATAGCTTTTCAAATTATCTTCTAAATTTAATACACGTGTATTCCCAAATAATAAATGTATTAAACCAGCAAGCAGCACACTCATCAAATCCACCATTGTTTACACACCCGGTCTTGGCTTTTCATACACTAAATAGAGAAGCAGTGCTTATATGATTCAGTGCTGGAAGGAGCTGTTAGCTAAGCCTTTAATATGTTTGGGATCAAAAGTCGGATAGCAAGCCTGTGGAACATGAAAGAAGGAAAAAGTATTATCCCCTAAAATGATCTGGGGATTTTAGAAATGTGCTTTTGTTACATTCTTTCTGGGTATTTTTTAGATAGAAGAGACAGAGAGTTTTAGAGAAAAGGCAACAGGACTTGGAAGACAAATTGAATTGCTTTCGTGCTGTGACCTTGGCAAGAAAAAGACAAGCTCAGATGATGTAATGTTTAAGTTTCTTCCCAACTCTAATGTCCCATGAATTGAATAATAGCCACATGTTCAAGCTACAGAAAATCATTAGATGCCTTACATGTTTGAGTGATTTGTGTGCCTCTGTATGAGTGCAGATAAAAAGCGAATTGGAGTTTCAATGGCTTTCTCCCCTTTATTCTGCAATTTACTGTTAAAACTTCGTATTAATCTATTTTACTGAATTTCAAAAAAGACACTGACTTCCTCAAAATTCTAAGTGCTCATTGTAACTATTACATGCTATCGATAATATTTTACTTTATTTGATGCTGTGTTTCCATGCCACAGTAAAAATAAGTTTTCAGATGTCATTTGCTGTATCAAAATAACTCATATCAATCCGTAGACATTTTATGTGATATTTTAATATTTTAATATTTTGCAATATTACTCTGATATTTGGAGGAGGGTTTAATTTTTATTGCTTATTTTGTTCATTTACATTTCAAATATTATCCCCCTTCCCAGTTTCAGCTCCCCAAGTTCCTGCCACCTCCCCGCTGCCCCTATGAGGGTGCTCCTCCACGGCCCACACACTCCACCCTTAGAGCTCTACCATTCCTTTATGGGGTCATCAAGCCTCCTCAGGACCAAGGGGCTTCTCTCGCAATGATGCCAGATAAAGCAATCCTCTGCTACATATCCAGTTGGTGCCATGTTCCCAACCTCCATCCCTTATAATCTTTAGGCAGTCTGGTTGGTTGATATTGTTGTTCCTCCTATGGGTTTGCAAACCCCTTCAGCTTCTACAGTCCTTGTTGTAACTTCTCCATTGGGTTCCCTGCTCTTAGTCCGATGTTTGACTGTGTACATCCACATGTGTATTGGTCAGGCTCTGGCAGAACCTCTCAGGGGACAGCTATACCAAGCTCCTGTCAGTAAGCACTTCTTTGCATCAGCAATAGTGCCTGGGTTTGGTGGATGGAAATGGGATAGATCTCCAGGTGAGTCAGTCTCCGAATGGCCTTTCCTTCAGTTTATGTTACACTCTTTGTCCCTGCATGTTCCTTTGACAGGAGAAATTCTGAATTTATATTTTTGCAGTGGGTAGGTTGCCCCATCTGGGGGAGGAATTTTTAGTAGTATAGAAAAAGTTTTAAGGTAACTTGAATTTATAGCTAGACTAAGTTATTAATTCATACCATACTGAATGATAAAAATATTAATAATTTACTGTTAATTTCACCACACTTCAGTGTTTCCTGTAGAAAGTGTCAGAATATAAAACAAGGTCAGGAGGTCCTTGGGGTGTCTCAAAATTGGAAGACATTTAGCAAAATGACATAAACACAACAGTCACTGGTTAATTGAAGATCATACTTTTTTTTTTTACCCAATCCATGAATACTGGCACATACTCTCTCTAGTTAACAATGATTAATCTAAGTTTTCAGGCATGCATAATATATGTGGGTGATTTGTTCTTTATAAACTTAACATTCAGAAATCAGTAGAAATTTTCTAAGAATGGATGAGCAAAGAAATATTGACGGTGGTTTAAACTGCATTTCCCACTAATGACACAGTTGACATAGGAAAGCTTAGATTCTATATTATTTATGATAACAGTGCAGCTTGTTGAGAGTCTGTATCAAAAGAACCCTGTGGCCACCAGAAAAATTATGTATACTGCTGTTTATACAAAATTTTACATTGTAAAATCATAAAAATATGGCTTTCTTCAGCAACTCATGTGCTCTCTCTCTCTCTCTCTCTCTCTCTCTCTCGTGAATTTGTATATGTTTAGATGTTTCTTAAATGCAGCATCAAATCCTATTGCATTTCCAAAAATCTTATTTACTTCCAAAACACTATTTGATATGTAGTTCTGACTTCAATACCTTAGAACTACTATTGGGCATACACCCAAAAATTGCTACAACATATAACAAGGACACATGTTCCACTATGTTCATAGCAGCATTTTTTGTAATAGCCAGAACATGGAAAGAACCCATATGTCCTCCAATAGAGGAATTAATGGGGAAAATGTGGTACATTTACACAATGGAGTACCACTCAGCTATCAAAAACAATGACTTAATGAAATTAATAGGCAAATGGAATGAACTAGAAAATATCATCCTGAGTGAGGTTACCCAATCACAGAAAAGCACACATGGTATGTACCCACTGGGAAGCAGATATTAGCCCAAAAACTCGGATTACCCAAGATACAATCCACAGACCACAGAAAGCTGAACAAGAAGGACGACTGAAATGTGGATGCTTCATCCTTCTTAGAAAAGGGAACAAAAATACTCATAAGAGGAAATATGGAGACAAAGTATGGAGCAGAGGCTGAAGGAAAGGTCATCCAGAGAATGCCATACCTGGGGATCCATCCCATGTACAGCTACCAAATATTGCAGATGCCAAGAAATGCTTGGTGAAAGGAGTCTAATAAAGCTGTCTCCTGAGAGGCTATGCCAGAGCCTTACAAATACAGAGGTAGATGCTTATTGCCAACCATAAACTGAGAATAGGGTCCTTTATGGAGGAGTTAGAGAAAGGACTGAAGTAGCTGAAGGGGTTTGCAATACCATAAGAAAAACAATATCAACCAACTAGTTCTCCCAAAGCTCCCAGGGACTAAACCACCATTTCAAGAGTCCACAGGGATGGACCTATGGCTCCAGCCACATATGTAGCAGAAAATGGCTTTGTTGGTCATCAATGTGAGGAGAAGCCCTTGGTACTATGAAGACTTGATGCTCAGTATAGAGGAATGCCAGGGCAGGAGGTAGGAAGGAATGGATGGGTTGGTGGGGGAGCACCTTCTTAGAAGCAGGAGGAGATGGCAGGTTTCTGGAGGGGAAGCCAGGAAAAGAGATAACATTTGAAATATAAATAAAAACATATACAATTAAAGAAAAAATATCAACAAAAAGAACCACTACTATTTCCGTTTTGAAATACATGTCACCTCATGAAAACCAATTTTGTTTTTAAAAATAAACACCTCTAAGGACACAAGCAGAAGCATATTTCCATGTTACTTAAAAACCAGACAGTTTTATAACTAACTATAAAATGACTACCTCTGTTCACAGAGTTGTGCCAAATATAATTGGAGTTATTACTTATAGTATTTAAAAATAATGAGAAAAGGCAAAAAAACCATGTATTTTACATCCCTTATAACTATTAAGCAGTGTGTTTGTAAAAGTATATTACTTGGAGTATATGCCAAAAATCCTGTCATATATTCATCATAAAAGAACTTTCACAGAGGAACTTAAGAAAAATTTGTAATTCTGAGCTATAGGGGTGGCTCAGTGAATAAAGCAGTAGCAAAGGAAGAGGAGAATATTAATTCTATCAAGCAGAAGTCACTTAAGAGTTGGGCATGACATGGTGCTTACCATCTGTAATCATGGAGGGAGGTGGCTCAAGACACAAGAATTTGCCTTTGTATCAAGGCAACAGTTTAGTGATAGACCCTGGATTATGGCCATGAAGGGGTAAGTGATAAGGGCCTGACTTCTGATGTCTCTCAATCCCTAGACACACAGCATGTACAAGCAGTAATAGTCACACACACACACACACACACACACACACACACACACACACACACACACACACACACACACACACACACACACACACACTGCGCTGAGACAAGCACACACACACAATCACACACACACACACACACACACACAATCACAGTCCATTGAATCTAGTTTGTGATGCCTATAGGCATAAGTACACAGAGCTTCTTCTTTCATAAACTTAGATTTCTCTTAACTATTTGTTTAGCATTGCATAATGCAGTATGTTATGATTAGGTTTACGTATGAAAAAATGTCAGGTTAGTAACCTCCTGTTTATTTCAGTTAACATGATTTTTCCTGGTCACAATCTAGGTAATTTATTTTTTTATAATACTTCATCAGTTAGAAAGGCTTTACCATCCATCATCCAAAGATAAACCTATCTTTATGGCCCAGATTCTGGGCATAGCTGTCTCTAGATTGAGTTTCAGTCAAAGAGCTATCCTACCTCTGAGAATGTCCCAATGTCTATCTCACTGAGTGACTTGATCCTGAGGTCTCCTTATACGAAGGGCTAAGTGTAGGCCTTTGGACAACAGACCTATCAAGGTCTCCTAACGGAGGCAGAAGGAGGGAAATAGGAAGATCTCTGTCTACTCTCCAACACACGTTCTTACTTCCCATCAATGCAGAAGCCTTTGTGAGGGAACCAAGGACCCCTTCATCTGAGTGTATGCAGGTTTACCTTACACAGGACCAGGTCTCCTTCCTTGACTATAGAACAATGCCATATGGAATTCAGAGCTTTGTCCAGTTGAGATACATATTTATGTCATCATGTTGGCAACTAAGCTCTTGGCCATTATTTTTACTGTGACTTGTCATTTAAATTGATTGCTAACAGCTCAGTTTTTTCATCAAGTTCACATGAGAACATATGAATGACAACTGTAGCTGTGTGTATTAAGGTTTGAGACATTATGTTTTGATATTTCTTTATATAAATAACAGTCCCCAAATCACAGCAATCAAACAATAAAAGTGCTATTGCCTCTCATACAAATCACTCACCTTTTTTAATGTGAGAAACTAAGAATATTCTATATTCAATTAAACACAAATTAATTCTTGTGGCACTCATCCTTTCAGTTCACACTAATTAGTGTTCTAATCAGAGGCTTCATTAAATTCTAACAGGGCCCAAGAGTAAAATCACTTCATGTTTCTAGAATTTGGGAATTCACATTATATGTCAGACAATTCTTAGGACTAGCCATGTGAAAATGGCCTTCACATTAAATCCAATCCTCTCCGTGAGAACACCAACTGCTTCTCACATTTTACTGCTACCTGCCAGTGATCTTCCAGTGGTTCTCACACATCATCTGGTTAAATGTGAAGTTCTCCACTGGCAAACCTGAGCTCTCCTGGGCCTTCCTAATTTCATTCACGTTTAGTAATTGAGACACTCTTGTCTTGTCCATTTTAGAAAATATTTCTCTATTGTTTTCTAAGTCAATTCAAACATTGGTATTTGTTAAAGTTTGTATACTATAAATTCCTCCTCTCAGTAAAAGTAAATTTTCCTACTTTCTAGACATAATTGTTAGCAGGGTAAAAGATGAACCATAATAATGGCCATTACAATGTTCAGCTTTAAAAAGAGAAACAGATGATTAGACGTTGTAGTCAAATATAAGTTAGCAAAGTCCATGGAAGGAGGAAAATTTGGAAATGAATAGGCATACGGATGGTCTGTAATTAACAAGACATATCTGATTCAAATTTTGGGATGTGTCTTTGGGGTGCATGGTTTGCTCTGAACCTCTTGTTTTCAATGGCAATTAAAATCATCAGGTAGGTCATCTGTTGACTTCAGAGTAGAAATAGATCAAATTCTCAGATTCCTACCTTTGTGAGGACAGGGGGATTTACATTTAGTTTTTTTCAAAGTTACACAAATCAAGAAACAGAAATTTTATGAATAAAGTAAAATATAGATGTGTAAGGAAAATTAACAAACGACCACTATTGCATAGAAATAAACTTAGTTCAAGGTTTATTGACAGGTATAAAATTTTCTGTAATTAGTTTATTAAATAGGGTCCAAGACAAAAGGTCTTGTATGACTTTCATTCCTCTTCTCACTTGTCAAAGTTGATAAGAACAAAGCAAATGTTCTACAGGAAATTCTACATACCCTTCAAGGCAGAGATTGTCATGCTCAGTTTGGTATGTCCCCGGTGACTTGCTCACTGACTAAACTCCTGAGCCAGAGTCATTTCCAACAATGACAGCGGGTTATTGGCAAATCTCCACAGAAATATCATCATGTTGAGGCTAATGGTAAATTAGAACAATGTTATTATGTTTGATGGGAGTCAAAGCCATTTTTTTTTTCTGGCATGGAATGTACCTCATACCAATACCTTTAATGAAAATGCCCCAAAGTTTCAATATTATGGTTTCATAAACTCCGCCACAAAATGAGTCGTTTAAAATTTTTGAGAGGCTTATTCTTGTATTTAAAACTGAAACGTAGCCCTGCATTTCTTATTAAAGGAACAACTAAAGAATACACATGCTTATAAAAAGAATGCCTTTATATTAACAAGAATGAGAGGGCAAGAATAGTCAGAGATTATAGGTTTAGGATTGTTTCCTCTCACCGGTATGAAAGCCATGGAAACTCCACAGTCCATAAAATCCTCTGAAATATGCTGATTAGAATTATGTGTACTCACCTCAATGAGTTTTAAGGGAAGGGTGCTAATTCCTGGAGGATCATCTAGCTGACTCTCTTGAGATTTCCTTGATGGTTTTTACCATTGGATTTTTTGTTTCGTGGATGTTACTCTATAGTAAAATGGTTTAGCAATGCATGCCTGGACACATGTCCTAACGAAAAACATCAGGGTTTCAATTTGGCCAGGGAAACTAGTAAAAACATAACACTCTCTTCTTTTTTTCTCTTTTGTTTTTGCTTTTTTAGATTAGGAAAATTCATTGACACATAAAAAAACCAATATTTGAGGACAAATCTTCAGAAACCCAGTCTAGATCACTGAATAACTAAAGCTTGAGAATCATTAAATAAATGTCTTATAAAGATTTATACTCTAAGTTTTTATAATAACTATGTTACCCTTGTTTGCCAAGCATATGTGTGTAAGGCATTGAGAACTATAAATTTCTTTAATGTGCCAGAAAGTGTTAATTAACTTGAAATAAACTAATACAAACAGCACTGCATCCTAATCTTGATACTAAAAGTCTTAACTGTTACTAAGGTGACACACATTAACAGAGTTTTACTTGTTGTGTAGTTACAACACCTATGTCTACATTTGAAATAAAATGAAGCTTATTTAAATAACATGTTAATTTTGTACCAAATTCAGATAGAATATCGTCATTTTTTACATGTTAAAAAATCTGCATTGAGGGTCTATGGAAATGGCTCAATTTGTAAATTGACTGCTATGGCGGCAAGGGAATCTCTGCTTGGACATCTTCCACCCATTAAGAGCTGATACAGGTACAGGTATGCACTTCAGGACTCAAGCCACAGAGAATGGATGACTACCAGGGACTGAGGGACTGTTAACCTACAAGAGTCAAGAACTACATGTTCAGTGAAAGACCATTTCTCAAAGCAAGTAAGCTAAAGAGTGATCCAAAAATACTTGTGACAATAACCTTTAACCTCAATAATACAGACATGAGAAATACCTGCTCACAGTTACATATACAAAAAATATACACAAATTTCTCTCTCTCTCTCTCTCTCTCTCTCTCTCTCTCTCTCTCTCTCTCTGTCTCTCTCTCTCTCTCCTCTCTTGTTGTGTTTCTGTATAACACAGATACATATAGAGGGATGGGGAAGGAGGGAGAAGAGTGGAGTGGGAAAAAAAAGGACTGAGAAATAGCCATTTTGCATGAAACATTAAGTGTTCAGACTCTTATCACTAGATGGCACTCTAAATTTAGACTGTAATGTGTATTTGTGCAACCAGAAGCTCCATTCCTTTTGTTTTGTAAGGAGAATTCATTCAAAGTGGTAAACAAGTACTGTGGCACCTTTTATATACAATTATCATAATACCCTCTCTATCTGTGAATAGAGGCCAGAGAAACATACAATCTTTAATAAAAAGTAATCGTTTAGCATTGAAATTAAAAGAGAAGAATATAAAGAAAGCAAAATGGCTATTACCAAATGTTTGCCATATAAAATTCAATATTTATTTTTCATGTATAAAATTTTTACATATATCTTTATATTTGATAACATAGAACATTAAAATGTATTCTTAGTCTTGATCATAAAATAAAGGTTTACGCATTTCCTATCTAGTTCCCTCTTTATTAAGTTTTATTCAGAACCAAACGTGGAAAATTATATAGAGAATGAAAATAAATTCTCCTCTGTTAAACTGTTTCTTTCTAAAGTCAAAGACAATTGAGCAATCATCCTCAAATATAAGATGATACCTTGTATGACCGCTGATCTCTGAGGCCAGAGGCTCTCCAATTTGTTCATTTCTGAAGGTAATTTTCAGGATTCTAAGTAGAGTAGAAATTTTCTTGTCTGACTTCCACTTATAAGTGATGACATCTCATATATGATGATCCAAATGAAACTTTGGAAATGTGATCTCAATCATTTGACAAGTATCAGGGCAATGATCCTATGACCTACCATAATTGATACAATCAACCATTCTCTACCCAGGGACCTCAGCCCAGATGGTTAGCATAAGGGGCAGTGTGGTGTCTGGGCCGCTCATTCCGACTGTCAATTAGACTACATTAAGGAGCACATCTAGCAGAGAAAAATGCCACTGCTGGAGAAAAGATCCATTTAAAGATGGCCAATGCTTTTAAATGTTCTGTATAAGAAGCCATCAGTTTCATGGATGAGAGTTAATATATTGTTCTCCTCATCTATGGTAAGGTCATGATTCCAATTATTATGTAAAATTGGTTACTGTGAATGATTGTGGAATCGCTGATGAACTCAGACTTTTCTTATTCTAACCCAATATTAAAGATTGACTTAATTATTTGGTTCAGATATGCTGGGAAGGACCCTGTATTCTTACTTTATATGTCAGTGAATGAGACTATCAAAGTATTCTCTGGATGAATGGCAAAAAATATATAATATTTCTCTACTACACTGTGAGGGAGATAAAATCATTAATACTAATGTCAGTAGGTGATGAGTATTCAATAATGACGTTTGAACCTGGAGTCTCACAAATGCCAAACTAATGCTTTAACTATAGGCTATCTTCCTAGTTGTTAAAAATATTACATTAATGTTTCTGAACAGGGAAGTTAAAATACTATGATATCTTAAAATTCATATTTCAGGAAGAGTATTGACCAGAGAAGTATTATATTTTATCCATATTGTGTTTCATTTAAGTTTATCAGCATATTATAATGTTACTATATATTTTAATAACAATAAATTTAGTAAGTTAGTACATTTGAAACTAACATCAGCTCTATCACTATTGACCATTTATAGATAACAATATAGTAAGGCCAAGTCATAAGAAAAAACATTTCTATTAATTTTAAATAGACATTACTCATACCAAATTAATGTGTATTGTATGCAGGACTTAATAAAATATGACATAATTGATGATTACTAAAACATATCATAAAAATAATAGCAGTATTAATAAAAGTGACAGAAGAAAAAATTTTGGAAAGATACTAAAAATAAATATTAGTCTTAGTCTCTTGTTTCTCGTAGAGGTCAAGCTAGTCATGTCAAAGCCTGAAATGAATACATCACTGAAGACATAGTCTTCAAAACCCTCAGACACATGTGTCAGGAGAATAAAGCAATTGGAATTCCCTAACCTCAATCTGAATCTCGACGTTTTGCATCCAGGATTTGGAAACTTAGAAAGAATGGTTTAATTACTTTAAGACTAGAATTGTTCATAATAAAATAATATAGCATAGGGCTAAGCAATATTACTGATAATTATCTATTTGGAAAACAAGCTGGAAATGAAATTCCTGGGAACCATGACCAAATATTCATTATATGGATGAACTCTAAATGATTATGGGACATAATTGCTTATCTTTATGATCATCCCACAAATTTATGGTCAGCTACAATATTAATTGTTCCCAGTAGTGTAAAGCCTTATGCTTTGAAGCAAACCAATCAAAATCCAGAAGAAAGGTTAGAATACTTTGCCCAATACCAAGTGATATATCTGGAATACAAGATATATACAAGACACAGAACATGGCGGAAGAGGTGGTACAATGATTATAAGTTCAAGAACAGGGGGTTTGCTATAAGACTGCAACTTGTAGAAAAGCCTGAACAATAAGGCTACATGAATAGAACCCAAATAATAATGACACAAATAAACATAATAATATTGTAAGAGGAACTTTCATATGTAAACAAGTGCCATCATAGAGACTGTGTGCTTTCTATTAGTATATGACAAGATATATGTTTGTGTGTGTGTATACATGTGTGTGTATATATATATATATATATATATATGGATATACACAAGCACAAATATATTTGGATTTTTATAAGTATATATTATACAGCTATATACTAAATATAATCACAGTTAAAGAAAAGGATGTCATGAATTTGAGAGATAAATTAGAACATAAATATAAGAGTTACAAGAGCCATGTATCTTGTATTTATAGTATTTCTCTGTCCTATATTTCCAGTACTCAGTGTTTATGTACTTATGGCTATGAGAGATGGGTACTCTACTGGGTAGTTAGGTATAATGCAAAGTCAAACTATTAATCATATGAAAAAATTTAAGTATCAAATATATTGAAGAGGTAGACTGGTTGGCAAGCATAACTTGAGAAACTAGTTCTATCCCAAGCCTTACATAAACCGTCTTTGGAGATCGGTAAGTTTAATTTCCTCAGAAAGTGAAGCAGCGTGTTCAAAAATCCTGATTGAAATATAGATATAGATATAGATATAGATATAGATATAGATATAGATATAGATATAGACAGACAGACAGACAGACAGATAGATAGATAGATAGATAGATATAGATAGACAGAGAGAGAGAGAAGGGAAGAGGGATGGAGGGAAGGAGAGACAGAGACAAAGGGAGAGAAAGATAGATAATAGGTAGATAGATGATTGATAATTAGATCCCATACCACATTAAGCTCAATTACTGTCCTAACTCTGAAGAAAACTCTGACCAGACTTCTCTGTTCTGAACAGTGATGTTTTGTAATATATCCATAACATGATCCTCCAAAATGTTTTAATTTTTTCTTCAGCAATAGCTATTTTGGGTTTCACTTCTGGGACAATTATAATACAATCAAGATTACTAAAATAGGTTTTAATATAAAAATTATTTATAATTGATCTTTCAGTTGACTGTAATTTAATACATAGTTCATTGCTCAACTTTGCAAAACTCCTTTCCTTGTTTCATATTGAAAATTGCATTATTACACTAAATTAACTTTCAATACATACCATCCAGCAGTAAGTGGCATGATATAATCAAAAGTGTCACTTAAGCATTATTAGTTACCCGTGGGTGATTATCTTTCTTCCCATATAGGTATGTACAAATGTTCATTTTCCTTCAAATTTATTGAAGAAAATAAATTTGCAAACATTGGATGACTTATTTAATTTTAATTCTTTTAAGAGTCTCTAATTTTAGGGGAAACAGTTTTACTACTTTTAGGTGCTTCTATGTTAATTAGAGAATTCTATGTTCTAAAAATGTTTGGAAACTTTATAAATTGATTTTCTTCTGCATATATGTTAAAAGAGATCAAGAAAAAATAATTCATGATTTCTCAATTTTCGTTCAAAAGCTTACAATTTGGGAAATACACTACATAAATAATATACCACAAATTCAGATGTTATAAGTTTCCTTGTATGTTTTGTAAATTCTTTGAGGTTACTTTTAATCATTAGCCAATATTTGTCACCAGTGAGTGATTATCTTTCTTCCCATATAAGTCAAGATTTATACTCCTAAGCATGCGCTTATCCCTCTATATGAAGGGAATCTACTCAGCTATCTTTGTGAAGTTGAGTGAAGAAAAAATGCCTGAAGAGTATAAAGACCAGATAGAATCATAATTCTAGTTAATATAATATAATTACAGAAGACATCTTGAATAGTTTGTCTAAAATCTGGAACTTTTACATACTTCATGTTTCAGGGTGAACTTCTAATATTATTTTATTTCTTCTGCAGATGTAGTAGAAAACTTATTTCTAAGTCCACTTCAAATACTGCTTACAAGGAAAGACTCAACATGAAACTTCAAAGGATATGTGTTTTGAGAATAATTCTTTAATTATCATTCATCTGTTTTGGAATGGAATATAAATCATTAATATATACTACATGTATATACACACCACACACACACACACACACACACACACACACACACACACATATATATATATATATCTCAGTCCTACACAGTAACAAATTATGTGGGGAGAATTCTAGAAAGGGACATGGCCTGACTGGTGCATGCTCACCACAAAATCAATGATCACCTCTACAAAGGCCGCACAATATCAAGCCATCAATTATTCAGCATGGGCAGAGGAAGGGTCCCTGACATCCATCTTCTGATTGAGGATGCTTTGAACTTTCTGGTTACAGAAGGAATAATGTCTCTGTCCTTTGAAGATATGGGTGTTGGTAGATTGTTTTGTCCAAGCAGATAGCTATATATACAGGCACATATGAGTATCATTATTTATGGGCATAGGGATATTAGTCACTAAAATAAATAAATAAAAAGAAATGACATGTGAAGGAATGTATTATTATGCATGATAACTATTACGAGACAGAGAAAGCTTAAGTAACATATGACATCTCAATAGGATTTCTTATCTGTTTTATCTATTTCGCCTTGCACTGCAGATACCTTCAGTAACCAGTAGGTTAAGCTGTTCCTCAATCTGTTTTCAATCTCCAATCTCCTCATAGTCTCTTGCAAATATGTGTGTATATATATATTATATACATATATACATATATATGTATATACACAAAACAATTTATATTGATTCTCATGAAGATGTTTATGGAATTCATGCAACATAGTATGTTGCTCATATAAGTACTTCACACATAGAATAAATTGAAAAGGTATCTGCAAATGGGGAGAATAAAATCAGAAAAAAAGAAAGAATAATATTAAAATTAAAAAAAAGAAGGAAACAGTATAACATATTTTACTTTTCTTATACATATTCCAGAGCCTATAAAAAATTTGTCCTTAAATATAAATACTTCTACTTATATATACATATATAAATATATAAATTTAAATAATACTTTTTAGTATTAGCTAGCATGGTAGTGTGTATCAGTAATGTGTTCGTATATTTTCCCACACTTTTAACAATTAACAAACTCTTAAGTTTGGTTTGATTAAAAAAAATAAAGGTCTTGGATAAGCAACTGGTGTGGTCTCCAGGTGAAGACACTTTCCCTCTCTCAGAATGCTTTAGTTATATGTAATTACTATTGTAGGTTTGATGCATGTGATCTTTCCTCCATCCACTTGGCATTTCTTTTCTTGTCTATTTGTTTAGCTCATGTTTCAACAGTAAGTTTTGGTGTAAATTTGTTGCTTACCTATTGACATTGCTAGGAGTTAAAATCTTACACTGAACTACCTGTTCTTTTGACTATAATAACTCCTCTGTCCATTATTCTACCTCTCCAATGTTCCCCAAGTTTTAGAGGTACATATTGGTTTGTTTTGAAGATGTATTCTTTGTAAAATGGTTCTACATCCCTGAATTTTGACTGCTTATAATATTTTATGATATTCTCTATGTATTCCAAAGAAACCTTTCATTGAAAAGTAATATACTTATAGTACTTGATGAGTGATGACTATACTTATCAATGACTATAAAAACACATATTCAAACTCTAGTTGGGGATATGATGGTTTAGCAATGGTGGTTTATGATAGCCTCCAATACCCATGATTTCTCTAGCCCAGAGTAGTTGTCTAGGTTTCTAGTACCACACATGTTTACTCTTGTTCAGCAGTTTTTCATGTCCAATTAGAGAGCTCTTGGTTACTACCAAAACATATATATGTTTGTAAAAAATGGAAATTGATGAAACCAAAAGGCCTCATGTTTGGAGTAGAGCAAACAAGATTGTACGGGAAGTTTTGATGGAGAAGAGAAAAAGAGTAATGTAATTATATTAAAATCTCAAAAAACAACACATAAGTAAAAACTCAGGTCAATTTAATGTCTACAGTTATGCTCTTTTTCTTATGGTACTCAATGTTTTAATCAATATGCTATGTATTTACATTTCAAATGTTATCCCCTTTCCTGGTTTCCCTTCTGGAAACTCCCTCTCCCATTACCCTACCCTTGCATCTGTAAAGATGTTCTGCCTCCCACCCAACACTCTCATTTCAACACCCGGGCATTCCCCTACACTGAGGAAATGAGCCTTCACAGGACAAAGGGCTTCTCCTCCTATTGATGCCAGATAACATCATCCTTTGCTATATATGTGGCTGGAGCCATGGATCCCTCCATGTGTACTCTTTGGTTGGTGGTTTATTTGCTGGGAACTCTGGGCGTTTGGTTGGTTGATATTGTTATTCTTCCTAAAGGGTTGCAAACCCCATTTTATATTGTATTTACTTACTGTTTCAAAAATATATGAAGTGAATTTTAATAAAAATTATGCTGACAAATTCAGATGGGGTTGGGGAAGAGAGAGGGAAAATTGATCTGTTATTGGGTTGGGTAATAGTACTGAAGCCCTGAGGACCAGCAGAAAGAATGGAAACAGGTGACCTCAGGAGGAAAGAGGTTGGGAGGACCCTCCTGAATGTACCAGAGACCAGGGAAGTGAGAGTCTCTCAGGACTCAAAGTAGGGATCCTTAGATGAAATGTCCTACACTGCGGACAGGAAACTTGTTGAGCCCACGTCCAGCAGAGTGTCAGGCATCAAGTGAGGGATGGGGTTGCCATCCACAGCCAAAGCTCCAACCCATAATTCTTTCTGTCTGAAAGAAATGCAGGGATGGAAATGGAGAAGAGCCTGAGGAAAAGAAGGTCCAGCCACAGGCCCAAATGTTGGGATCCAGCTCAAGGGAAGGCCCCAAAACCTGACACTATTACTGAGGCTATGGACATTCACAAACAGAGACCTATCATGACTGCCATGCAAAAGACCCAACAAGCAGCTGAAAGAGTCAGATGCAGATATGTGCACCCAACCAAGGAACAGTAGCTGCTGATCCCTCTGGTTGAATTTGGGAAAAGCTGGAGGAAGCTGAGGAGGAGGGCAAACCTGTAGGAGGACCAGCAGTCTCAATCGTTCTGGACCCCAAAACAGGCAGCATACAACATCTGAGATGAGGTCTCCAACACATATACAGCAGAGGACTCCTGGGTCTGGGTTCATTCAGGGAAAATGCACCTGACCTTCAAGAGACTGGAGACCTTAGGGAGTCTGTTGGACCTTGTGGAAACATGGGATGAGGTGCGGCCAGGAAGTATGGAATGTGATGTGGAACTGTCTGGGCTGGGGTGGTGGGTGGGATGGGAGGGGAATAAAATCTGAAGGATAAAAATAAATTAATTAATTAATTAAAAACAAAACAAAACAATGACTTCGTGAAATTCTTAGGCAAATAGATGGAACTAGATAATATCAACCTGAGTAAGGTAACCTAATCACAAAAGAACACACATGGTATTCACTCACTGATGAGTTGATATTAGCCCAGAAACTTGGAGTACCCAAGATACAACTCATAGACTACATGAAGCTCAAGAAGCAGAAAGACCAAAGTGTAGATGCTTCAGTTCGTCTTAGAAGCGTGAAAAACATACTCACAGTAGGAAATACAGGGACAAAGAGTGGAACAGAGAGTGAAGCAAAAGCCATCCAGAGACTGGCCCACCTGGGGATCCATCCCATATTCAGCCACCAAACACAGTCACTATTGCTGATGCCAAGAAGTTCTTGCTGACAGGAGCCTGATATGGATGTTTCCTGCGAGGCTCTGCCAGAGCCTTACCTATACAGAGGAGGATGCTTGCATCTAACCATCAGACTGAGCAAGGGGACCCCAGTGGAGGAGTTAGAAAAAGGACTAAAGGAGCTAAGGGATTTGCAACCCCAGAGGAAGAACAACAATGTCAACCAACCAGACCCCACCAGAGCTCCCAGGGACTAAACCACCAACCAAAGAGTACACATGGGAGCCCCATCGCTCCAGCCACATATGTAGCAGAGGATGGTATTGTCTGGCAGCAATAGGAGTAAAAGCCCTTGGTCCTGTGCAGGCTCATTTCTCCAGTGTAAGAGAATGCCAGGTTGTTGTGGTGGGGGTAAGTGGGTGGGAGGGAGAGTATCCCAATAGAAGCAGAGGGATCGGATATTGGAGATGGGGATCAGGTAAAGGGGATAACATTTGAAATGTAAATACATAAACTATCCAATAAAAAGAAATATAATAAAAAATGTCAAAATTTTGAAAATATTAATTTGAAATTCTTTGTACTTAACAATAAAATTATGAGTTTACAATCAGAAAATTTGTCAAGTAATCATGTTTAACATTTACAGGCAAATTTATAGATGGGAAATATAGCAAACTATAAAATAATTAAATCCAATAGAGACTTGAGAGAGAAAATTTTCATCAAATATTAGCTTATAATGGAATCTGCTAAAACAGTGGGAAATATGAAGTTAAAGCAAAAAAAAAAATACTGACAGGGAAAAATACAGGTTGACTGTAGAAGTCCACCTCTGTTGTTACTCCACTCACAACATGATCATTCCATCTCTGTAACTGTAACGCCTGCTGCAGTGACCTATTGCCTCTGACTCTATCCACAAGGGATCCTGGGCAGTATGCCTTTTCCAAATGCACCCCAATATTACAACCTACAATACCAGCAGACATTCACAGCTAAAACAACAGCTCTGCAGGCCAGGGGAACAGGTCAGACAAATGACAGACGAATGAAGATCTTCACCACTCCATCCTCTCTTCCAAATCTCGTTCCAGGTTCTTCAATAGAACATCTGTTGCCTTCCTTCAGCCCATTGTTTGCATCTCCTGTGAATCACAGAGTCCTTCCTCTTCTCTCCTCTTCTCTTCTCTCCTCTCCTCTTCTCTTCTCTTCTCTTCTCTTCTCTTCTCTTCTCTTCTCTTCTCTTCTCTTCTCTTCTCTTCTCTTCTCTTCTTTCGCTCACTTTACAATTACTGTACCCATTCCTAGTCATCCTCTTCCCTTCTCCCCCTCTGTTCCCATCTAAGAGGGTGTAGGCTCCTCTTGGGTATCTCCCTACCATGGCACAGAGAGTCTCTGCAGGTCTAGGCATATCCTCTCACACCGAGGCCAGACAAGACAGCTCGGCTAGGAGAAAATATCTCACAGACAGGCAAGAGCTTTTGGAATAGCCCCTGTTCCAGTTCACTAGGTTGTACATCTGCTACAGAAGTACAAGTGTGGGGGTGGAGGTAGGTCAGCCTGTGTAGTTCAGTCTCTGAGATCCTGAAGGGTCCAGATTGGCTCTGTTGATCTTCCTGTGAGCTCCTATCTCTCTTCGAGACTCAGTCCTTCCCCCTACTCTCCCATAAGAGTACCCAGCTCCACCACTGGCTGTGGTTCTTTACAGATCCACATCTATCACCTTGCACAAAATTCACATTCAGATGCATCAGAGATGCCAAAATAAAGCAAAACCTTCTGAACCTGACAGAAGAGAAAGTGAACTATTTGGAATGAGAAAAGAACTTCTGAACAGAATACTGTTACCATTGGCACAAAGATAAAAATGTAATAAGCAAATTAAGAAGTGGGTCCTCACAAAACTGAAAATTTTGTAAGGCAAAAGACACTGGTATTTAGACAAAATTGCAAAATTGGAGTAGTTTTTTTTCTTCCCCAGCTCAACAGATGACACTGGGCTACTATTTATAAATATATAAAAAAAAACTCAAGAAACTAGATTAAAAAACAAATAATCCAATTAAATATCGAGACAGGAAACCCAAAGTCTGAGAAACCCTGACTGTCCTCCAAAAGACCCAACAAGCAGCTGGAAGCATCGGATGCAGATACTTAGATATTTACATCCAACCAATGGAGAGAAGCTGCTCACCCCTCTGGATGAATTAGGCAAAAGCTGGGAGAAGCTGAGTAGGAGGGTCAACTCACCTGGATCCCTGAGCTCTCGCAGAGACTGAACCACCAGCCAGGCAACATACACTGGCCAATATGACGCCCCCAACACGTATACAGCAGAGAACTGCCAGTTTTGGATTCAGTCAGAAAGGATGCACCTAATCCTCAAGTGACCGGAAGCTGCAGGGAGTTTAGAGGTCCGGTGAACGGGGTGGGCACATCCTTTGGGAGACGAGTGGCAGGGAGGAGGTATGGGATGTGGAAAGGTCAGAGCATGGACCAGGAGGGGAATAAAATCTGGAGTGTAAAAATGTAAACATTAAATAATATTAAAAAATCAGTGCCAGTATATGCAAGAAAAGATCTTTTCTAGTATTTAATCTCTATAAAAATATATTTAGATCATGAATCTTAAAGCATCTATTTATTTTGCCTTGATGTATGTGCCCTTATATAAGTCTATGCTTGCCTTGCATATACAGAAGCACAAGGAAGACAAAATAGGCATGTGGGTATGGATGAACAAATCGAAGTCCTCTGTAGGATGAATGAAGAGGCAAATAATAATTTGTAAAATTATCAGATATTCAACTAAGTATTTCCTTCCCTTAGTGGATATTTTGCATAATGAAAGCATTCTTTTTTTTAAGAAAAAACAAAAAAGGAAGAAATGTTCAACACTTTCACTATGAGAGAAATAGATATCAAGCAAGTATAGTTTGAGATTTGATTGTTTCATTTACTTTATTTTATTTATTACTATATTTTAACAGTCTAGTCATTATCCCAATTCCGATTCACCCTCTAAGAATTCCTCATCTCATTCTTCTTCCCCTTGTCTCCAAGAGGATGTCTTCATGAAATCCCCCCCTTCAATGATCAGGGTTTTCAGTGGAAAAATGCAAGAGTCAGAGGTTATGAAAGACATCAGGAGAACAAGGCCCTCTAAATCAACTGAGCCAAGGCTGATATGAACTCTCAGAGAACAGAGCAGCATGCACAGGGCCTGCACCAGGTCATATACATATGCTATAGATTTCACTGAAAGGTGTTCACAGGACTTCTGGCTGCATGAATGTCCCTTGTTCTTGGGCCTTCTCTTGGAACCTTCTTTTCATCTACTTCTGGGGGGAGTTGCCTAGTCCAACTTCAATGTGAAGTTTTTCTCTAATCTCATATTTTTTCATAAAACGTTTCAGAAAATAAAATACTTTTGAAAGAACAACAAATGAAAACAAAAGAAGAAAGAAAAGAAAAAAATGTGAGGACTCACAGATTCTTTAGTTTGTTTCAATTAGCATAAAACAGATGCAGTTTGCAGAAATGCAATAGTGTTTCCACAAAATTCTAATGCTCAGAAACTCTTTACTTCTTTATGAATGTCGCTAGTTTTCCAACATGTAAGATAATTCATATTTGCAATAGCAAATGTGATTTTCACTTTTATGTGGAATATATTTAGGACAAAAAAATACATAGAAATAAAAGTAGACCATCAGGAATGTTGACGGGTTGATGATAAATCTTTATCGTTGATTCTGCCTCTATTATCACATAGGACACAATCCTCTGGAAATGTTTATGAAGAGATTAACATAGAAATTTAAGTGAGGAAAGTAAATGTGCTGTGAACATATACCACATTCAAGAGAAAAATGAGAACGATGAACAGAAACAACTCCCTATCTGTTTCCTGACCTTCAGCTTCCCACGTCTACTCCTGTGTCTTCCTGTTGTGATGGACTACTCCTCACACTCTCGCCAAAATAAAAATTTTCCAGCTTCCTTTCATGTTGCCTTTGTGATATATTGTATTGTAGCAATAAGAAAAATAATTTCTATCGAGAAGTTAGAGCAAGAGAGATGAAACAACAGTAAAAGGAAGAATTTGAGCAAAATGCATTATACGCTTGTGTAGAAATGTAAAAATTAAATTATTTTCTTTGGGCAAGTAATATGTATCAATAAATAGAATCTCTATAACCAATGTGAATAGGTTTGCATAACAGTTGCCTAAAACTGAAATGGTAAAACGTTTAGTGACTTCTGAGACTGTAGATGCATAGAGACAGTCACTCCATTTGACCTAATAGCATACAAACCATTTTTCACAACATCTGATTAAGTACAGCAATATTCTACTAAAAGGATAATAAGTTGGTTTTGGAATCATATTACAGATAAAAAAGTACAGTAGTTGAGAAAATAAAGAGCAGATAATTGATAAGGTCCTTAACTATAGAATATACAAATGAATACTCATATGTATTTGGAGTACACAGATAATGTTAAACATAAGAATAAAAATTATGACATATGGTGTCAGTCACATAGGCCAGTTTTGGCAGGAAATCAAGGTCAATTGCAATAACCTATAGTCTTTCAGAGGCTTCTTGAAGACCAGCAGCAAAGGACATGGAAACCTATTGGATGGTTATTCAGTTATCGAGTTAATTATCTAGCATCAATCCATATTATTAAAGCTATCAAGGTAAAAACACTATTGAGATGCTAATCCCATAGAGATTTAGGCCAACAAACAACAATGATCAGAAGAGCAAGGTGTCCTAATAGAACAGTAGTGTCTAATTCATCCTAAGCCATGCTCTAAAGGGCAGTCAATGCTATCTACTAGAAACCTAGTGAGCTATCCATAGCAGGTGTGACTATGAAACCTAGAGGAGAACCTAATATTTACACTTTTACAGACCAATAAAATTTCTAAATTTATTCTAAGTACATATCCTCATAACCACAGAGATACCTCTCACTCCTCATCAAATAAGCTTCTTTTTGTACATGCAGAGGATTTGTGGACATACCAAATAGCACAAATAGAGAAAATGAGTGTTTGTAGGATTTCAATCCCTAATTAGCTTGGCAACAAGGAACGCCTATATCTAAGGTTCCAGAAACATCATGAAAGAAGAAGGCAAAAAATACATATACATTAGTTTCAGGGGACATGACAACTGATGCAAGATATTGTCCCCTAGATTTATTAGGACCACTGATACCATAAAATATCAACAGTATAATTGACTAAACAGATCGAAATGATGATACCTAGAGTCAAAATGCCTATATGAATGTGAAAATTTTTACAATTTCTCAACAGTAGATGAAGAGATTGTCAGTTTATGGATGCTGAGAGAAGTAGAATGAATTTTGTACAGAATGAGCACCCTGGAAGGTTATCTGAACTGACACTATTAGTCCTAAATACACGTATATAGAAGAAACACTAAATGGACTATGTAGATTTTCTATATTTCTGTATCCATGTGTTTACATGTGATTCCGTGTGTGTGTGTGTGTGTGTGTGTGTGTGTGTGTGTAAAATAGCAATGCATTTTTTAAAAGAGGTTGTGGATTTGATATTGTAGGAGAGTGACATTGAGGGAGTTGTAATTATTGTATATTTGACCACTTAGCAGTGTCTGACTTTGGAAAGTCAAAAGTGAGGTATAATTTCATTGTCTCACCTTAAGATTACATGACTGTATATTCATTACAATCCTTCTACAATAACAACTGTATTTTCAAAAATCTTTATTCTATTTGGTGAATAACTCTGATGTAGGGGCGGAGAATTCTCCTTGCAAAGTTAAAGTTCACAATTCTATGTGTACATTTTAAGTTTACATTTATCCATTCTCCTCTTTGGGGAAAATGCTAAATATAATCAATTTTCATTATTTCTTGTAGTTGTGTTCTATAATGTTTCTTTAAGAACTAAGTTAGCAAATATTGAATAATTGTTCCTAGGAGAAATGTGGAGGTAGTTTCCAGGGATCTTCTGCTCGTACATTTTTTCGCAAGCACTCAATATATTACTTTGTTTTATGTTTACTTCTTTATAGTACACATTTGCTGGATTAAAATTGAACTCAAAGTCAATAGTACTTTAACTCAAGCATGAGAAAACTTATCTAACACATGATATTTCCCCACATAGGAAGGCACATGACTCCCTTCCTGTACTTAAGAACAATGGTCAACACTTCACCCCTATTCATCTGGGAAATTTTTGACAAGTCAATGATCAATGCAAGACATAAAAACAATAGCCTGTACAGCAACAACAAAAAGAAATTTATGGTATAAAAGCCGATAGAAAAACGAAGTATTTTCTTGCCTCACCTTGACTGTGAATACAATCTGCCTCAAGCAAAAGAGGAAGGTATCTAAAATTGTTTCCTGGTCCTCATATGCAAGTATGCATACACATGTGCACTGGCACACAAAGTTGTGCACACAAACAAGATAGAAACAGCCTAAGGAAACCAATGAAGGGCAAGATGTATTCACCTGTGCAATAGTGGATTGACTGTTTTGGGGAAACTAATAGCTCTCTGATCAGATTTGAATCCCACTCCATATGGATGCAGGAGGATGGCCTGTTCTAGCAATTTTGAGTTCAGCTAACAATGAAGGTATAAGGAAGTAGTAGGTTGATTCAGGGAGCTTATTACTGATGGTTACCTCAACTGGCACAGCCAAAAGCCACCTTCTAAATATGTGTGCTTCTCAGCCTTAATGAGGGAAGCTTCCTCTTACAGTCATTAGAGGTGAATGCAGAAACTCACAGCTATCCCAAGTTGTTAAGTGTAAGCCATGGATGTTGGTTCAACCCCAAGCAAGTCATTTAGACCATATTCTATAGAACTCAGAAAACATTTTGGAAGAGAACATGGGAAGTATGTAAGAGCTTCAAGACAGGACAAAGCTGTAGAAGGTTTCAAACATTCAAACTTTGGATTAACCTCAAAAATTAACCTCATGTGTATTATAAGCATTGCCAAAGGGGTTCTATGAACATTTAATGCAGAAGTCATAGAATTAATAAAAGAGGTATGTCTTCTGCATTGACCCTCATTATCCTTAGAATGACTACTTTGAAAATTTAACCCTGTCATCAATAAAACTTTCTCATTTCTCAGTTTTAAGTCAATCTTATTTTCAGTGCATGGTCTTTAAGATGACATGGTATATAAAAATTGTTTAAATGAGATTTTTAAAATGTATGTATATTTTAATTTATTATTACTCTTATTACTGTTGCTGCTGCTATCGTTGTGAGTGTGGGTGAGCACTTATATGCCACATGCATATGGGTGCACATGGAAGACAGAAGAATTTTAACTACCCTTGAGATGAAATCACACACTGTTGAGAGCTGCCTGATGTGTGGAATGTCAGTATGTGCTTTTACCTGAAAAACTATTTTTCATTCTAAGTAAAACTACATTACAGGGACTAAAAGTCAGATACACTTATAGCAGAGGATGGCCTTATCTGACATCAATGGGAGGATAGGCTCTTGGGGATGCTTGAACAGTGAGGCAAGAGTGAGTTAATAGGTGGAGGAATGACCTCATAGATGCAAAGGGAAGGGTGAAGAGGGAGGATGGGATGGGGGGTTCTTTGGAGGGGTACCAGGAAGAAGGATATCATTTGAAATGTAAGTGAATAAAGTGATTAATAAAAAAAAGTAAAAAACAAAAACCAAAAACTACATTAAATTGTTTTTAATGTTCCATTTTTCTGTCTGTCTGTCTATCTATCTATCTATCTATCTATCTATCTATCTATCTATCTATCTATCTATCTATCAACTATCTATCTACCTACTTATCAATCCATTTATTTTTCTATCTACTTATTATACCATATCTGGATAAGTATCCTCTGTGTTCCATCAGACTCGTTGACATCAAAAAATATCATTTTGTTATCTGCTTTTTCTTAGCATATTAAGGTATCAAAAACATATTATCATGTTTGGCAGCAAAATTATCTTTACTTACTAATACATCTGGAAGCTTTCTAAACATTTTATAATAATAATAGTTGGATTCACTGTATATCTACCTGTCATCAATCATCAGATTGCCAGGAATGGACTATGACAAAACACAAATTCTAACATTTCAGGTCTGTTACAGTATAGTTGTAATAATGATAATAATAATAATAATAATAATAATAATAATAATACATTAATGACTACAAAATGAATTATGAATTTATTTTAGATAAATGGCCAATACAGATTAATCTTAATCATTAAAACTATTTTATAGAGTGTAGTTTTTTATAAGAGTTAATAAAATGAATTATTTTACCTAGTACATACTTGTGAATTCAGCATAAAAAACAAAACTCTTCTTTACTTTTATGTAACAAATGTATGATATTTGTGAAATGCTATAACATACCATTTCACCAAGGAGTATAATGTGTTATTTTTAAAGGTTATAAACTTTACAAAATGACTTCTTCCTTTTGAGAATAAACATAAAGAAAATCCTGTTGTTTTCTACTTGATTTTTTTTTTTTCAAACGTAGTGGTTTGATGAGTGGACTTTCAGGAGTTCAGAATCTTTATTTGACATTACTTAAATCACCTCAGGTTACAGATTATGCTTCACTGAAAATCAAAAAAGAAGTAAAGAATGATTAGTTTGCACAATGTAAACGTCTTAAGCTCCAACTAGCTTGGTACAGCAATCAGGAACACATTACAAAGAGAAATGAGTCTTTTCAGTAGGAAAGTGCAGAAGTCAGAACCCAGACCACAGTGGTTTTAAACGACATTTCAAAGCCATTATCAAGCTGGAAACTGTACTTGAGACTGGTTATGTCTGCCAACGTGTGTGTGTGTGTGTGTGTGTGTGTGTGTGTGTGTGTGTGTGTGTGTGCACGTGTGTTCTGATCAAAAGAGTTTTGAAACCTATCAGAATTGTCCTTCCTGCTTTATAACAAAAATACCAATGGTGTAAAACTTTTGATATGTCAGAGACTAAATCAGTAGTAAGTAAAAAACAAACAACTGAGCTTACTGGGTTTTGTTTTTAGCGAAAATAGATTCTTCTCTCAAACAATTTTCATCCCAGACAGTTTTCCTTCCCCCAGTCTTTTCTCCCTTCCCCTTTTCCCTTTTCCTCAGATGTATTCCCTCTCTCCTCTTCAGGAACATAGCAGGCCTGCAAGACAGGACAACTATAATAGGACAAGACAAGATATAATAAGGTAGAGCAAACGCCCTTATATTGAGACAGGACAAGGGAACCCAAGGATAAAGAGAAACCTTAAAACCAGCATAAGAGTCAGATATACATCGACTACCACAGTTAAGAGTTCTCACAAAACACCATGCTAACAGCCATAACATGAGCACAAGACCTAATGCAGACTTATAAAGGGCCTGTGCTTGCTGCTTTAGTCTCCACAAGCCTAGTTGACCCTACTTAGTTGATTTGGTGGGCCATGTTCTCCTGGTATCCCCCATCCCCTCTGAGTCCTAAAATATTTCCTCCTCCCTCTTCTACGGGTTTCTCTAATACCTGAGAGTTTAATATTAATGTGAATATTTATGAAACTGTGTAATTGGTCATGATTTTTGAATTGTCCTCTGGTTCATATGTAATCTGATTGTAGGACATAACATCAAAATTATATAATAGCGAATTTTCCATATATCTGAAAAAACTATGAAATAATTATTTTATTAGTTTATATTTATAACAAGTTCACCTGTGTTTTGTCACATAACCTTTAGTAATGACTCATTGTTTATAAATCTTATTTTTTAATTTATTTTTAATCTTATTTATTTTATTTGTTTATTATTTTTAAAGGATTTTAAATTATCTTTTAAAATACTTTAAAAGATTTATTTATATTTATTATTTATTTATTTATTTATTTATTTATTTATTCTATTAAAAGATTTATTTATATGAGTACATCATAGCTGTCTTCAGAAACACCAGAAGAGGGGATCAGATCTCATTACAGATGGTTGTGAGGCACCATGTGGTTCTGGGAATTAAAATCAGGACCTCTGGAAAAGCAGTCAGTGCACTTAACGGTTGAGCCATCTCTCCAGCAGTTCTTAAAAAGTTCATTTTTAAAAATAAAACATATCATTCTATATAAAGCAGGACATATTCTAAATAGTCTTCCAACCACAGCCTTTTAAATTCATATTAAGATTTCATACCAATGCACTTTGAAATGAGATTTTGTAAGGAAAAGACATGTAAAAAAAAGAAATATTTCTTTTTCTGCCTATTTTTCTTCCTTTGCCCTCCCTACAATCCATTCTATCCTCACATATTTATTTATTAAAGTATCACACAGTCATCCATAAACCCATATTAATGCATCAAACATAAATCTGCCTAATGATTTCATAAAGGAAATGTTTTTATCAACAGTAATAACATTCAAATTTGATAGTTATCTTATGAACAATATTTAATTTTAAAATATTTTTAGTTTTTGAAGAAACTAATTTGTCTACTTATATTTTGACACAATCAAAACATTTGGAACTAGGGGATATGTTCCATTCTGCTGACACATTAACATATTATGCAATTGTGTCCTAGAATAGAAGCCAGTTTGTTGTGTAAACAAACAAATTAAGGCACTTGTTCAGTAGACTATGTGACAAATTTGAGTTTAATTTTTACCTTGTTGGGAGGACTTAGTTACATAAAAAATGATAATGAAAATTTATCTATAATTGTGTCCCAATTTGAAATGGTAGAATTTTTTTTAAATTACATTCGAAGCAGTAGCTCAAGCAGGTTTTTGAGTCTTAGTGAGTTTTGACATATATATATATATATCTGAACATGATTAGGAACATAAATACTTTTACAATCATGTCTGTTAAATAGATCAAGGTTATTTTCCTGTATGAATTATACATTTCTATACTTTATTTCAATTCTTTAGTTCATGTTCTAAACTATACTTTTCAATTAACACAAGGATGGTCTATAATATTGTGTCCACTGCAGTTTATACAAAAAGAACCACTACTACCTCATGATTTAGTAGCTGGACTCGAGGTTTTCATATCATTGAAATTAGATAAAATCATGATTGTTTCGATTCTGTTCTGGAATTGCTCATGTTAACAGAAGAAGATGTGTGATCTCCATTACGCTAGGACTTAGGTTGATGCCTGGAAGGTGGAAAGAATTTCTCAAATGTAACTAAATTGTTAGCCATGTTGATTTTGCCTCCTCAGAACCTGGGACTATGAGAGATAATCCTCTGTTGTTTAAACACAGGTTAATATGTTTCGTTTCCTCAATCACAGCACAATGAGACGCCATATAGTGGTCTTTGATATGACCACTGCTTTCTTCCTAAATTAGATAAAAATGAAACTTGGATAAATTGCCAAGCCTATAAGTGATATAAGCACCTATTGTTATAGATAAATCACTGCCTCTATCTGGTCATGAAGTTCCAATGCAAACACATATTAAAAGAAAGGGTAACACAAATTTTCAACACTAAAAAGACAGAAAAAAGCATCATAAAAATCAACATGTGGAATTGGTAAACACGTGACAAATGTTGATGCTTACTCTTTAAGAAAAGTTAAGGACTAGCCCACTCTGCATAGCAATAATTCCTTTATCTAATTATATTCCATGTAATTTTGAATGTGTTGAGGCACATAGGATGCAAATTCCTTAATGTGTGAAGGTTTACTTGTAGAAAATCTAACACTGAGCATACTACCTGTCCTGCGAAATACTATCAGAGTAATAATATACCATGAAAATGGAGAGATTAATGGGAATTTATTTAGTCCATAATGTATTATTTACTGTATGTGTCATGTGTGATCAGCCTTCCTAGAGAATTAAATACCACAATCCTATGTCATTGTGAATATTTCTTTCCAGGAAGATAATCACAGATATTGAAACACAGAAACACTTAGTCTTAGAACAAAGTTGATCGTTCTACAAAAGTTTTTCCACAAAAACAATAGCTACACTCACAGGGATTCTGAATCCCTTTGAAGTTCCTCAGAATCTGCTAAGAGGAGCAGACACCAGTGAGCTGGCAAAACCATGGTATTTTACACAATGCAAGACACTGAGAAAGTCAAGGGGAAATTGACTAGATGTACACACATACATATTTAAAATAAAAGTTAAAGCACAAATGGTCAATATAAAGAATACAAAGAAAATTAAGAATGGGATTGGTTTAATGATATTATTAATAGAAGTACGGAGTAGGGTTCATGAAAGTGAAGATATTGTAAGATGACTTATTTTACTTCCTTTAACATGTAAGCAAGAGGATAAACAGGACAAATCACATTGACACAAACTGACATTAAGATTAAACTTGAAAATCATACAAATTTAGGAGAATTTTAAATCAGTAAAAAAAGTTTTAAAAATAATTCACGTAGTACTTTATACCAAGACTATATTCAAAAATAATTTTAAATTTAAGTTTTAAATATTAAAAATTATAAAACATTAAGTAAGAATATCATAAGATTATCATATTCTTATTTGGGAGACCCTAATTTAGATGAAACAAAGGAAAACACATTAAAAAATGGAAATTGCTGTTGTAAGATTTAGACAAGATAAATTGTAGTGGGTGGAAAGGAACAGATGTACTCTGGCTTTTTGAAGACATAATTTTCAGAAATAGACTGGATGTAAAATACAAGAGAAGAAAGTTATCAAGTATAACAAAAATATTTATAATGAAAACTGAAATAATGGAAATACTATGATAGGGTTATGTAGGATTGTTTTAATTCATGTTTGATGAACACTCAGATCTACTTCAATTGCTTATCAATGAGAATATGTCAAAGATACAATCCCACAAGCAGACGGTTAATGCCCAAATATATTCCGTTCATAGACACATGTAGCATCTATGGGGTAGTCGATAACAGCTATAGAGTCATTGACTCAGTATGCCTTTTTCAGTCTTATTTTCAGAGTAGACTATGTAACACTTTCTGGCATTTCACACAATGGCTAGCAGGAAAAACAGCTTCCACTAGGTTCCAGCTTGATTTACCTGTACCCGTATACAAGATATGCGTAGTTACAGTTATTGGTTTTTATCAACCTGTTTTCATTGGCAACCAAAAGGAGCAGAAAATGCCTGTATAACATTTGGAAACTGTGGGCCTCCCACAACCATCACTTCATATGGCGATATCTCACACCTGGCACCACTTTTCGTTACGTTCCACTGGCTTTCAGAAATACCATTCCACAAGCATGGAGCTTGGTCTACTTTAGAAAGCCTGTCTTTCTTTTACAAATATTTTTTAAACTGGCTTAAAAATAATAAAGTTTCCTTTTGGCTATGTTACACACATCCACTTTCGTTAATCTGTCCTCCTCTTCCACTGACAGCTCCCACCTCCATTCCTGCCTAAATTCTCCTCTACTTTCTCATGACCTGTGTTCTGCCTTTCCTTCCTCTGCCCACTGCATTCACTCCATCATATGAACCTTTAAAAAAAAAATCTTTCTCAAGACACAGGCCCACAGGAACAGCTGAAGACCTGTAGAGAGGAAAAACTACACGCCCGAAAGCAGAACACTCTGTCCCCATAACTGGCTGAAAGAAAACAGGAAAACAGGTCTACAGCACTCCTGACACACAGGCTTATAGGACAGTCTAGCCACTGTCAGAAATAGCAGAACAAAGTAACACTAGAGATAATCAGATGGCGAGAGGCAAGCACAGGAACCCAAGCAACAGAAACCGAGACTACATGGCATCATCGGAGCCCAATTCCCCCACCAAAACAAACATGGAATATCCAAACACACCAGAAAAGCAAGATCTAGTTTCAAAATCATATTTGATCATGATGCTGGAGGACTTCAAGAAAGACGTGAAGAACTCCCTTAGAGAACAAGTAGAAGCCTACAGAGAGGAATCACAAAAATCCTGAAAGAATTCCAGGAAAACACAATCAAACAGTTGAAGGAATTAAAAATGGAAATAGAAGCAATCAAGAAAGAACACATGGAAACAACCCTGGATATAGAAAACCAAAAGAAGAGACAAGGAGCTGTAGATACAAGCTTCACCAACAGAATACAAGAGATGGAAGAGAGAATCTCAGGAGCAGAAGATTCCATAGAAATCATTGATTCAACTGTCAAAGATAATGTAAAGTGGAAAAAGCTACTGGTCCAAAACATACAGGAAATCCAGGACTCAATGAGAAGATCAAACCTAAGGATAATAGGTATAGAAGAGAGTGAAGACTCCCAGCTCAAAGGACCAGTAAATATCTTCAACAAAATCATAGAAGAAAACTTCCCTAACCTAAAAAAAGAGATACCCATAGGCATACAAGAAGCCTACAGAACTCCAAATAGATGGGACCAGAAAAGAAACACCTCCCGTCACATAATAGTCAAAACACCAAACGCACAAAATAAAGAAAGAATATTAAAAGCAGTAAGGGAAAAAGGTCAAGTAACATATAAAGGCAGACCGATCAGAATCACACCAGACTTTTCACCAGAAACTATGAAGGCCAGAAGATCCTGGACTGATGTCATACAGACCCTTAGAGAACACAAATGCCAGCCCAGGTTACTGTATCCTGCAAAACTCTCAATTAACATAGATGGAGAAACATAGATATTCCATGACAAAACCAAATTTACACAATATCTTTCTACAAATCCAGCACTACAAAGGATAATAAATGGTAAAGCCCAACATAAGGAGGCAAGCTATACCCTAGAAGAGGCAAGAAACTAATCGTCTTGGCAACAAAACAAAGAGAAGAAAAGCACACAAAGATAACCTCACATCCAAATATGAATATAACAGGAAGCAATAATCACTATTCCTTAATATCTCTCAACATCAATGGCCTCAACTCCCCAATAAAAAGACATAGATTAACAAACTGGATACACAACGATGACCCTGCATTCTGCTGTCTACAGGAAACACACCTCAGAGACAAAGACAGACACTACCTCAGAGTGAAAGGCTGGAAAACAACTTTCCAAGCAAATGGTCGGAAGAAGCAAGCTGGCGTACCCATACTAATATCAAATAAAATCAATTTCCAACTAAAAGTCATCAAAAAAGATAAGGAAGGACACTTTATATTCATCAAAGGAAAAATCCACCAAGATGAACTCTCAATCATAAATATCTATGCCCCAAATACAAGGGCACCTACATACGTAAAAGAAACCTTACTAAAGCTCAAAACACACATTGCACCTCACACAATAATAGTAGGAGATTTCAACACACCACTCTCATCAATGGACAGATCATGGAAACAGAAATTAAACAGAGACGTAGACAGACTAAGAGAAGTCATGAGCCAAATGGACTTAACAGATATTTATAGAACATTCTATCCTAAAGCAAAAGGATATACCTTCTTCTCAGCTCCTCATGGCACTTTCTCCAAAATTGACCATATAATTGGTCAAAAAACGGGCCTCAACAGGTACAGAAAGATAGAAATAATCCCATGCGTGCTAACAGACCACCACGGCCTAAAACTGGTCTTCAATAACAATAAGGGAAGAATGCCCACATATACGTGGAAATTGAACAATGCTCTACTCAATGATAACCTGGACAAGCAAGATATAAAGAAAGAAATTAAAGACTTTTTAGAATTTAATGAAAATGAAGGTACAACATACCCAAACTTATGGGACACAATGAAAGCTGTGCTAAGAGGAAAACTCATAGCGCTGAGTGTCTGCAGAAAGAAACAGGAGAGAGCATATGTCAGCAGCTTGACAGCACACCTAAAAGCTCTAGAACAAAAAGAAGCAAATACACCCAGGAGGAGTAGAAGGCAGGAAATAATCAAACTCAGAGCTGAAATCAACCAAGTAGAAACAAAAAGGACCATAGAAAGAATCAACAGAACCAAAAGTTGGTTCTTTGAGAAAATCAACAAGATAGATAGACCCTTAGCCAGACTAACGAGAGGACACAGAGAGTGTGTCCAAATTAACAAAATCAGAAATGAAAAGGGAGACATAACTATAGATTCGGAGGAAATTCAAAAAATCATCAGATCTTACTATAAAAGCCTATATTCAACAAAACTTGAAAATCTGCAGGAAATGGACAATTTCCTAGACAGATACCAGGTACCGAAGTTAAATCAGGAACAGATAAACCAGTTAAACAACCCCATAACTCCTAAGGAAATAGAAGCAGTCATTAAAGGTCTCCCAACCAAAAAGAGCCCAGGGCCAGACAGGTTTAGTGCAGAATTCTATCAGACCTTCATAGAAGAACTCGTACCAATATTATCCAAACTATTCTACAAAATTGAAACAGATGGAGCACTACCTAATTCCTTCTATGAAGCCACAATTACTCTTATACATAAACCACACAAAGACCCAACAAAGAAATAGAACTTCAGACCAATTTCCCTTATCAATATCGACGCAAAAATACTCAATAAAATTCTGGCAAACCGAATTCAAGAGCACATCAAAACAATCATCCACCATGATCAAATAGGCTTCATCCCAGGCATGCAGGGATGGTTTAATATACGGAAAACCATCAACGTGATCCATTATATAAACAAACTGAAAGAACAAAACCACATGATCATTTCATTAGATGCTGAGAAAGCATTTGACAAAATTCAACACCCCTTCATGATAAAAGTCCTGGAAAGAATAGGAATTCAAGGCCCATACCTAAACATAGTAAAAGCCATATACAGCAAACCAGTTGCTAACATTAAACTAAATGGAGAGAAACTTGAAGCAATCCCACTAAAATCAGGGACTAGACAAGGCTGCCCACTCTCTCCCTACTTATTCAATATAGTTCTTGAAGTTCTAGCCATAGCAATCAGACAACAAAAGGAGGTTAAGGGGGATACAGATCGGAAAGAAGAAGTCAAAATATCACTATTTGCAGATGATATGATAGTATATTTAATGATCCCAAAAGTTCCACCAGAGAACTACTAAAGCTGATAAACAACTTCAGCAAAGTGGCTGGGTATAAAATTAACTCAAATAAATCAGTAGCCTTCCTCTACACAAAAGAGAAACAAGCCGAGAAAGAAATTAGGAAACGACACCCTTCATAATAGACCCAAATAATATAAAGTACCTCGAGGTGACTTTAACCAAGCAAGTAAAAGATTTGTACAACAAGAACTTCAAGACTCTGAAGAAAGAAATTGAGGAAGACCTCAGAAGATGGAAAGATCTCCCATGCTCATGGATTGGCAGGATTAATATAGTAAAAATGGCCATTTTACCAAAAGTGATCTACAGATTCAATGCAATCCCCATCAAAATACCAATCCAATTCTTCAAAGAGTTAGACAGAACAATTTGCAAATTCATCTGGAATAACAAAAAACCCAAGATAGCTAAAACTATCCTCAACAATAAAAGGACTTCTGGGGGAATCACTATCCCTGAACTCAAGCAGTATTACAGAGCAATAGTGATAAAAACTGCATGGTATTGGTACAGAGACAGACAGATAGACCAATGGAATAGAATTGAAGACCCAGAAATGAACCCACACACCTATGGTCACTTGATTTTTGACAAAGGAGCCAAATCCATCCAATGGAAAAAAGATAGCATTTTCAGCAAATGGTGCTGGTTCAACTGGAGGTCAACATGTAGAAGAATGCAGATCGATCCATGCTTATCACCCTGTACAAAGCTTAAGTCCAAGTGGATCAAGGACCTCCACATCAAACCAGACACACTCAAACTAATAAAAGAAAAACTAGGGAAGCATCTGGAACACATGGGCACTGGAAAAAATTTCCTGAACAAAACACCAATGGCTTATGGTCTAAGATCAAGAATCGACAAATGGGATCTCATAAAACTGCAAAGCTTCTGTAAGGCAAAGGACACTGTGGTTAGGACAAAACAGCAACCAACAGATTGGGAAAAGATCTTTACCAATCCTACAACAGATAGAGGCCTTATATCCAAAATATACAAAGAACTCAAGAAGTTAGACTGCAGGGAGACAAATAACCCTATTAAAAAATAGGGCTCAGAGCAAAACAAAGAATTCACAGGTGAGGAATGCCAAATGGCTGAGAAACACCTAAAGAAATGTTCAACATCTTTAGTCATCAGGGAAATGCAAATCAAAACAACCCTGAGATTTCACCTCACACCAGTCAGAATGGCTAAGATCAAAAACTCAGGTGACAGCAAATGCTGGAGAGGATGTGGAGAAAGAGGAACACTCCTCCATTGTTGGTGGGGTTGCAGACTGATACAACCATTCTGGAAATCAGTCTGGAGGATCCTCAGAAAATTGGACATTGAACTGCCTGAGGATCCAGCTATACCTCTCTTGGGCATATACCCAAAAGATGCCCAAAAAAGACACGTGCTCCACTATGTTCATCGCAGCCTTGTTTATAATAACCAGAACCTGGAAAGAACTCAGATGCCCTTCAACAGAGGAATGGATACAGAAAATGTGGTACATCTACACAATGGAATATTACTCAGCTATCAAAAACAATGACTTTATGATATTCGTAGGCAAATTGTTGGAACTGGAAAATATCATCCTGAGTGAGCTAACCCAATCACAGAAAGACATACATGGTATGTACTCATTGATAAGTGGCTATTAGCCCAAATGCTTGAATTACCCTAGATGCCTAGAACAAATGAAACTCAAGACGGATGATCAAAATGTGAATGCTTCACTCCTTCTTTAAAAGGGGAACAAGAATACCCTTGGCAGGGAAGAGAGAGGCAAAGATTAAAACAGAGACTGAAGGAACACCTTCAGAGCCTGCCCCACATGTGGCCCATACATATACAGCCACCCAATTAGACAAGATGGATGAAGCAAAGAAGTGCAGGCGGACAGGAGCTGGATGTAGACCGCTCCTGAGAGACACAGCCAGAATACAGCAAATACAGAGGCGAATGCCAGCAGCAAACCACTGAACTGAGAACGGGACCCCCTTTGAAGGAATCAGAGAAAGAACTGGAAGAGCTTGAAGGGCCTGAGACCCCATATGTACAACAATGCCAAGCAACCAGAGCTTCCAGGACTAAGCCACTACCTAAAGACTATACATGGACTGACCCTGGACTCTGACCTCATAGGTAGCAATGAATATCCTAGTAAGAGCACCAGTGGAAGGGAAGCCCTGGTCCTGCTAAGACTCAACCCCCAGTGAACTAGACTGTTGGGGGGATGGCGGCAATGGGGGGAGGGTGGGGAGGGGAACACCCATAAGGAAGGGGAGGGGGGAGGGGGATGTTTGCCGGAAACCGGGAAAGGGAACAACACTCGAAATTTATATAAGAAATATTCAAGTTAATAAAAAAAAACAAACAAAAAAAACTGAACATATCAACAGTAGATAGTGGATCATGAATAGTCTATGACACCCTATTCCTCACTGATGAACTATTTTATTGTGATAAGTTCTTAGAAGGGAGCTGCTATTGTAAGTCCCTATAACCACTGAGAATCACACCAGGCTGCAGTAGATAGTGCTAATTCGAGGGATTTGAAATACTGATACACCTACAACACAGATCTTGCACCTAAACCTCAAGAGGACCATAATGGAAATGGGTACGAAAGGTTATAGGATCCATAAGAACTGAACATATTTCCATGAGATATTTTTTCTCCTAAAAATATCGGAAAAATCTGTTTCTTAGATTCATTCTTCTCTCACAATACTTCATCATCGTGATTGCAGATTTCCCTCCCTCTTCTCCTTTACTCCTTTCCCATCACCTTCCCCCTCCTTTTGATCCATTCCACCTCTGTTTCCCTTCAGCAAAGTGCAGACCTCCCAAGGATGTCAATGAAACATGGCATAACAAGTTACAGTAACACTAGACATGAACGTTAGAAAACATAGAGAGGGGACGCTTTAATAATATGGTTTAGGTAAGAGGGTGGCATACTAAGGCCATCAGAAATCACTTATATGGATTTGCCAAAGAGCAAGTTATGAATATTACAAGGCTAAGAGCCAAAGTGAATGATGTGGCAAATATCTATATATGATTATTTGAAATTCTACAATAAGTAAAGATAATTTGAGGGAGATGAAATTTAGGCAAGCTGTATAAAATTTTCATCAAATGCTAAAGAGAACCAAAGTCTATATCCAGGAAGTAAAGAAAGCTACATGGATCTTTGAGAGGCAAATCCAAGACATGGAGTGTGAGTCTACTGACATTTGCAATACAACTCAGAAAGTTGAAAGAATATCACTTACTAAAGAGATAACTTCAAAGTAACAGTTCTGGATGCCCAATGACACTTGATTAAAGGCTACTGAAAGGAAAATCTTTTCCTTGCTTCATTGTTTAACAAAATTAAATGGTGTTAAAGATTTTTACCATAATATTAAAAACTTTAAATTTTCTACAAGGAAATGTTGATTAAAAAACTAGTCTAAAGGAATGAGGCACCGAGGAGACAAAATCAATCATGAAAGACATAACAAGCCATTCATTTTGCATTAAATCTGAAAATAAACAAGGTTATATGGTAGTGAGAATTCTATCAAAAATACATAAAGTTAAAAAGAAAATCATATCCCGCAAATAATAATGCATGTAGTCTGTGGATTTTCATTAAAATTCATCATTTCTTGACACTCTAATTAACATATCAATAAATGAATATGGATTGCAAATGCACAGGTTTTGGCGGAGCTGAGATAAGAAAACTTTGCAGTGAGAGGCAGAATGTTTGCTGAAACGCATATCAGCCCTTGTTGAAGCGCACTGTGTGTCAACTCAGCCAGAAGCCCCGTGGAAAATGTACATAATGAAACCTTACCTTTTCGCGTTCTTCAGTCCTTTATATCTCGCAAGTTAAAGAGAGGGAATGATCTCAGAAAATATTCACCCTAATTACAAGTAGAACAAAAGGAAGGTGGAAATATAGGGCTGTATGAAAGGATGTGAAAGAAAGGGAATGGGGTGGGTTCATTAAAACACACTATTGATCAGTATAAAATTCCCAAACGACACATTATTTGTCCATTGAAGTAAGCTCCTCCTACTTTTGCTCCTCTTTCTACCCTCTCTTTGACTTTTTGCTTGCTCTTCAAAGAACATTTCCAAATAACCAAGCGTTCTGTAGAAACATTCACTGTAAGAAAAAAAAAGCTAAGAATTAGCTTTTAAAGTATTCTAAATTCTTAGCCATTGGGGTAGTAAAATGAAAACATCCTTTAGATTTATCTTATCCGAGTAGAATAGCTAATATCCAGAAAAAAAACTGGAAATAAATGCTGGCAAGAATGAAGTTAAAGTAGAACCTTCACTTATTGATGGTTGGTTTACAAACTACAGTTATTATGAAAATTAATATCGATAATTCTCTCAAAGTTAAAAGTCAATCTATCATATGATCCAGATATACCATAATTTGGCAGACATCCAAAGGACTTGCATCCTTTTATAGAAATAAAAATACAGCCAAATACATAACTGTTTTATTCTCAGTATCTAAGACATTGAACAATTCAGATGTTCTTCAGTAGATGAGTGGATAATGCAAATGTGTTACTTATTCATGCTGAACTTCTATTCAGTCATAAAAGAGGATGACATCATGAAGTTTCCAGATATAATGACTGAACTGGAAAATACTGAGGTAATGAAGACCCATAAAGATACACATCTTAATTTCCCTCCTATTTGCAGACTCTAGCTGTGGAACACAAGAACTGAATATATTAACTTAAATAACTTAAACAATCCTAATGAATAGAAAGGGAAATGAAAAGTGGAATGAGAGAGAGAGAGAGAGAGAGAGAGAGAGAGAGAGAGAGAGAGAGAGAGAGAGATCACAGAAGATATGAACTGGGAAAGTGGAAAATTAGGAAGGGCTTACACTAAGTATGGAGGAAGGAACATAATATACATAAAAATAAGAGAAAGAAGCAAAACTGACAATACTTGAAAACAATGAAAATAATGACAATATTTTATACGATTATTTAAAATATATATGCCACACATTGAAAACCTTTTTTCCAATTGTTGGCTTGGGGAATCGGAGACACTCCTAAAACCATGTAGCTTTTTTCCAGTGCCTTTGCGTGACTCGTAGATTTAAGGTAAGACCCTGATGTTGAAAATACCACTCTTCGTGCACAGGACTCTTTCAATCCAACCTGGAAATGACCCGGAAGTTTATTCCCTAAGGAATAGCTCCTGTAATATGAGATGTTGCTATGTAAGGTGTCCAGGGAGGAAAGCAATCAAATAGCCCTTCTCAGTAGTGAAGCCCATGGAAATGGCCAGTTCAGGAAGATAGTCTCTGTGCTGGAATGGTGCCTATTTTATTTGGAGGGATAAACACAGTTTCCTAAATAAACTTAAGTCTCTTTCCAAATGAGGGAATCCAGGCGTGGCTCTATAAACATAGCCAACAAGTTGTGACTAAAGAGCTGAGTGATTGTAGGGGCGAACCTGCTGTTCCCTTTAGTCAAATCAGTATGGATTTTATTCTACTCTGAACACTCGTGCTCATATCCACTGATAAAGGTGGCTTTACATTCTCCTCAGAGAGCCATAACTGTTCAAAATGCGGAAAATATGTGAGCATGGGGTGCCGGACCCAAACTGGTACATTCTATACAATTCAACCCCAATATCCAAGATTTAATTTATGGATATTGGGCCCATGAATGTGAAACTGATATAATGTTTCATGTATATTAGTTCAATTTAATTATACAATTTCATGGAAACTTATTATTATCGTGACTGTATTATCATTTTGATAATACTCCTGATACTGGCTTTTTAATGTTATGTATGAAAAAAAATTAAGAGGTCATAAATTTTCTTTGGTTTGGGGCCTTCACCATGCCAGGCTTAGTAAAACCTGATGAAAGTCCAACTTGTAACTCGTGCTCGCATAGGCTGATGCGTCCACTAAAAATCCAAATATTTATGTTCATGTTTGACATTATTCCATAAGCAACATGATTTATCAATTAATTATATCAAAATTACTTTGTAGTATATATTATATATAGAATAAATGATTTAAAACATTCAGAAATATATGCCAAATAAATGAAGTTATTAAATCACTTACTATTAGAGGTTGAGAGTCAGCAGTCTGCAATGCCCTGAGTCCTGGAAGAAACTTGAGGGATAATAACTGAAGCTTTTATTAGAGAGGGGTTAATTTTCTGAAAGCTAAGGAAATTTTATTCACTACAGTAAGTACACTCCTCTTTTCCCATCTACTTCCCACACTGAGAGATAAAAAACCACACTGTTTTAACCCATGTCTGAGTCTTCTGTCCATCCCGTATTTTCAGAAAGGTGATTAAGCATCACCAACAACACTGAGCACACGAATCTGTCCTGAACAATTGAAAACTTTCCAATATGCACTGGAAATTTTTCTTTGCCCCAATTTACCCCATATTCCAATACTTCCTCACTACAGCAGCGTAACTGTTGATGAAATGTGCAAGTAAAACTTGGAGTTTCAAAGTGAAGAATTTGTAAGAAAGCTATATATTTGTTTACCAGTTTTGTCCTTTTTCTAATGATTCACAAATAATATCAGGGAAGACATTGAGAACTCTACAGTGTGACTGACTGTGTTTACTGCATTTTTAGTAATCTTTATATAATTATGGGATTTTAACATGTAATAAACATGCTGATAATGAATTGGAATTATACAAATGATGGCTTTGGAACACCATAAGAGAAAGTGAGTCATAGAAATGCACAACACACACACACACACACACACACACACACACACACACACACACACACAAACACACACACAAAATTCTCAAAATCAACATGATCTATTTTAGTTGATGTTGTGAGCAAAATTATTTTTCTTTCTTAGTATCTCATTTATCATTTGACCTCATTTCAATTTTCTGTCGTTAAAAAAGGAGTGCTTTTTTTTTTTATTGACAATATTGAGGTTCAAAGTACCTGATACAAAAGAGTATCTATGGAGGAAAGGCTCATGGCTGACAGATGCATTTTCACTGGTAAATGCCAATAAAATAGTGGGTTCATATATTTTCCCCTTGTCTGAAGACAGTGTATAGTATAATAGATAAGGCACAACTTACATCTATGCACTCATTGCAATACAAGTCAATGTTCTTGTCCATTTGCCTATTCATATATTAGAAGCAATATTAATAGTAAGCAGACCCTTGCAAAATAACATATAGTACAATTATGCTATGGATTATTAGGTATTAGTAATAATAATACACATATTTGTTATTTATATATAAGTATAATAATTTAGAAATTCATGCCAAAAGAATGCTTAAATAATCATAGTAATTTATTTATCAATGAGTAAAATATTTTTTTATTTTTTTATTTTTATTTTTTTTATCTTTATTAACTTGAGTATTTCTTATTTACATTCCGATTGTTATTCCCTTTCCTGGTTTCCAGGCCAACATCCCCCTGACCCCTCCCCTTCCCCTTCAACATGGGTGTTCCCCTCCCCATCCTCCCCCGTTACCACCCTCCTCCCAACAATCACTTTCACTTAGGGTTCAGACTTGGCAGGACCCAGGGCTTCCCCTTCCACTGGTGCTCTTACTAGGCTATTCATTGCTACCTATGAGGTCAGAGTCCAGGGTCAGTCCATGTATAGTCTTTAGGTAGTGGCTTAGTCCCTGGAAGCTCTGGTTGCTTGGCATTGTTGTTCATATGGGGTCTCGAGCCCCCTCAAGCTCTTCCAGTTCTTTCTCTGATTCCTTCAGCGGGAGTCCCGTTCTCAGTTCAGTGGTTTGCTGCTGGCATTCGCCTATGTATTTGCTGTATTCTTGCTGTGTCTCTCAGGAGAGATCTACATCCGGCTCCTGTAGGCCTGCACTTCTTTGCTTCATCCATCTTATCGAGTTTGGTGGCTGTATATGTATGGGCCACATGTGGGGCAGGCTCTGAATGAGTGTTCCTTCTGCCTCTGTTTTAAACTTTGCCTCCCTATTCCCTGCCAAGGGTATTCTTGTTCCCCTTTTAAAGAAGGAGTGAAGCATTCGCATTTTGGTCATCGCTCTTGAGTTTTATGTTTTTAATAGTTGAAAAACATTTTAAAAATATCCTTGATTTTTATTTGCAAATAGCTTTTAAATCTTTACAAAACAAATATTTTGGGGATGCTATTAACAAATATCACATAAATGGAAATGAAAAAATAAATAGCTAAATAAGAAGTTATTTATTCATTTACATTTTCACTATTTGTATTTAATATTCAATGTATTTTATAATATATTCATATTTAGAACCTTTTCATACAATATCTTGGTGTGGCTTTAACCAAGCAAATGAAAGATCTGTATAACCTGAACTTCAAGCCTCTGAAGAAAGAAATCAAAGAAGATCTCAGGGGATATAAAGATCCCCCATGCTCATGGATTTGCAGGTCTAATACAGAAAAAATGACTATCTTACTAAAAGCAATCTGCAGATTCCATGCAATCTTCATCAAAATTCCAACTCAATTCTTAACAGAGCTAGAAAAAGCAATTTGCAATTTCATTTGGAACAACAAAAAACCCAGAATAACAAAAACTATTCTCAACAATAAGATAACTTCTGAGGAATCACCATCCCTGACCTCAGCTGTATTACAGAGCAATAGTGATAAAAACTGTATAGTATTGGTAAAGATATAGGCAGGTAGATCAATGGAATAGAATGAAGACACAGAAATGAACCCACACATCTATAGTCACTTGATCTTTGACAAAGGAGCTAAAACCATCTCATGGAAAGAGACAGCATTTTTAACAAATGGTGCAGGTTCAATTGGTGGTCAGCATGTAGAAGAATGAAAATCAATCCATTTTTATCTCCTTGTATAAAGATCATGTCCAAGTGAATCAAGGACCTCCAAATAAAACAAGATAAACTGACACTAATAGAAGATAAAGTGGGGAAGATCCTTGTACACATGGGCACTGGAGAAAATTTCTTGATCAGAATACCAATGGCTTAAGTTCTAATATGAACAATCTAAAATTGGACCTCATAAAATTGAAAAGCTTCTGTGAGGAAAGGACATGGTTATTAGGACAAAAGTGCAACCAATAGATTGGGAAAAGATCTTTACCAATCCTCAGTAAGTTAGACTCCAGAGAGTCAAGTACTCCTATTTAAAAAATGGGGTAGAGAGTAAAACAAAGAACTCTCAAGTGAGGGATATGGAATGGCTGAGAAGAACCTAAAGAAATGTTCAACATTCTTAGGCATCAGAGAAATGCAAATCAAAATTACCCTGAGACTCCAACTCACAACAGTTAGAATGACTAAGATTAAAATCTCAGGGGTCAGCAAATACTGGCAAGGATGTCGAGAAAGAGGAACACTCCTCCATTTTTGGTGGGATTACAAGCTGGTACAACCACTCTGGAAATTGGTCTGGAAGTTCCTCAGAAAATTGGACATAATACTACCTGAAAACCCAGTTATACATGTAACTCCAGGGCATATGCCCAAAAGAGGCTCCAATATATAACAAGGACACATGCTCCATATAACAACCATATTTAAAATAGCCAGAACCTGAAAAGAACCCAGATGTCCCTCAACAGAAGAATGGATACAGAAAATGTGGTACATTTACATAATGGATTACTACTCAGTTACTAAAAACAATGACTTCATGAAATTTACATTCAAATGGATGGAACTAGAAAATATAGTCCTGAGTAAGGTAGCCCAGTAACAAAAGAACATACATGGTATATACTTCCTGATAAGTGGATATTAGTCTAATTGCTCAGAATACTCAAGATGTAATTTACAGACCATATGAAGCTCAAGAAGAAGGAAGACCAATGTCTGAATGCCTTAGTCCTTCTTAGAAAGGAAAACAAAACACTCACCAGAGATAGAAGGTAGAAGGGACTTGGGAGGAAGAGAAGAAGGGAAGGGGTAAAAAGGAGAAAGGATCAGTTTTAGGGAAAGACAGGTTGATATACATATGGTCAGGAATTTTAACACTGTTGTGTAGCAATGGGTGATGAGGTACTAGGGGTAGCCACCAAAAAAGTCCCAGATACCTGGAAAGTAAGAGGCTCACAGGACCCAAAATGGATGCGATTAGCCAAAATGCCCAAAAAGCAGAGAGAGAACCAATTTTAAGAAAAAGAAACACAGTAGCTCAGTAGTAAAAATGTGTGTGTATCTAGCATTTAAAATTTTAAACTATTTCATAGTGGAAATTCATGCACTTAAGTCCATCCTGATATATGACAATAAAAATCAATCCATATAATTTAGACTATTGAAGTAATTCAAATCAAACAAATTCCATAGTCTACATATTTGTTTGTAAATTGTGTATGTCATTTATATTGAAACACGGAGTGAAATGTATTATGAAAACTTCACTGCTTCTCTTTCTAAGATTAAAAATATTAAAAAAAGAACAGTTTTGGTTAATTACTTCTAAATATTATATGCATATATATTTAGTAGTAGTAGTATAATACCATAACATAAGGCAAAACTCATCTCAACGTGAATTTTGCTCCATTAATATTTGGAGTTTTCCCTTACAGAAAACAAACCTTTTTAGGAGGGGTGCTTAGCATTTTCTTAGTTTCCTTAGTGAGAACATTAAATCTTCACCTCTTACTCTGTATCAAGGGAATAAGGCCAGTGTCACTTGATCTAACACCGATGATTTATCTAGTCTGGCATTATCTGTTCTAAAAATATATTTTGAAGATCATTCTACCCACTGTGCTTATGAACACAACATGGTTTAGAATTTACAAAAAGGGTAGAGATTTATCTTAAGCAAGAGTATGCCAATTGCTTGTGACATTTATCCTCTGAAGCCAGATGGCAGTGGGATGGAATTTGGGTCTTCATTTTCCCCTCATATATTATTCAAGAAGTAATTCAGTGTGCAAATTGTAAAAGCAACAACAATCCTCATGTCTTAACTCAAGTCTTTCTATGAAATAATGATTTCCCATCTATCATAAACATGTTTAGTATATTATGTTTGGCCAGTGATTTTTGTCATTTTTAGCGGTTAATCATTAATGATCTGAACTACCAAATAGGTCTGTGAAATTTGTAGGAAATTTTTCATCCTGTGTTATAAAACATTAATATTCTACTAAGAATTTCGGGACCTGCTTACTACCTCTCCATTTCCTTGTGTCTTTTTTTAAAAAAGAAAAATAACCTAAAATATCTGGGCAGTTCGAAGGTTCAAGCAATGGTATGGCTCTAACTCTAGAAATGTTGGTTTTGTATTAATATTAAGACCTAGGAGACCCAGATAAACAAAGTGTGTATATGTCTTCACATCTCAAGTAGTCTAAGAGCAATTAAAATGTGACAACAAATGCATCCTGTCAATGCAATGTTTTTAGAAAGTCTTTAATTTTGTCTAAACTAGAAAACGCTTTTTAAGGTAGTATTTAAGTATTACGTCATTATACAATATTGATCCAATCTCTGCTTTTCAAAGATGTACATTTAATGAAAGTGTAGTACTTCCTAATAAGAACAGATGCTTATAACCTTCTTATTCAATGTCTATCATATGTTATTATATTAAAGCTTATTAGTAATGAAAGTGTTATTTTACCCTTACTTTAGGGTTATAAAACTTTAAATGGCTTGTAGAAATCATACTTAAAGGCACAGAATCTAAAAGCGAGCTCAGATATTGGAGTGAGTGCCTTAATTTATAAGTTACATTAATCAATATTTCAGTGAATAAAACCCATGTACACATGGACCAAATTCCATGACCATACTGGCCCTAGGAAGCTGGCTAGATTTTACAGATCCAGCCATGTTTTCTCTGCTGTTACATGGTACTTCATTCTGATTAGAAAGCTACTCATTACTACAGTAATGAGTTTCACTATTACACCTGCACAAGGATCTTGAGTTGAAGACCAGCTCTAATAATGCTCTACCACCCTGAAGACCAGCTCTAATAATGTTCTGCCACCCAGGAAGGCGTTGTAGATTCAGCCCTTACTCTCACCGCCAGGAATCCCATAAGGACAAAGAGCTACTCAGCAAGAACTTGCAGGCAGAGGACCCAGGTCTGTCACTTGCAGGTTCCTGATATCTAAGAGACCCAATGAGTCCTGATCAGTTGATTCTGTGAACACTGTTCTCCTCTCCTCCTGGTATCCCTGATCTCCCTGGTTCCTTTGATCATTAGTGCGCCTCTTCCGCTGAACTCCCTGAAATCTGCCTAATGTTTGGCGATAGGACTCCGTGACTGCTCCCAGTAGTTGCTGAATGGAGTCTCTCCGATCTCTTTAATGATGATTTGCATATATATGTTCTTCCCCTCCCATCTTTATTAATTTGAGTATTTCTTATTTACATTCCGATTGTTATTCCCTTTCCTGGTTTCCAGGCCAACATCCCCCTAACTCTTCCCCTCCCCGTCTCCATGGGTATTTCCCTCCCCATCCTTCCCCCCTTACCACCCTCCCCCCAACAATCTAGTTCACTGGGGGTTCAGCCTTGACAGGACCAAGGGCTTCCCCTTCCACTGGTGCTCTTACTAGACTATTCATTGCTACCTATGAGGTCAGAGTCCAGGGTCAGTCCATGTATAGTCTTTGGGTAGTGGCTTAGTCCCTGGAAGCTCTGGTTGCTTGGCATTGTTGTTCATATGGGGTCTGGAGCCCCTTCAAGCTCTTCCAGTCCCTATACACTGCTTGCTGGACAAAGGTAGGGGGAAGGTTTGTGTGTCTGGGTTGATGTCTTAATCCTTCCATTTGTGGCCTTGCAACAATGGTTACAAGTGGTTACAACAGATGTCAATTCAGGATCTGTGTCCCCGTTACTAGGCTTCTTTGCTAAGATTACTGCCATAAATCACATGAAGTGTCCATTGAACTAATTTTTTCACTTCAATCTAGAAATTCCTGCAATTCCACTTGTTTCTCCAAGTATTTCTCACTTTCCCTGGTCCTGCCACCTGATCCTTCCTGTACCTAATCCCATCATCCCGTGGCGGATTCATCTACAAAATCTTTTATTTCCCTTCCTCAGAGAGATCCTTGCATCCTCCCTTGAGCACTTCTTGTTACTTAGCAGATCTAGGTTTGTGGGCCAAAACATGATTGTTTATTACTTTACATGTAATATCCATTCATAAGACACACGGAATTGGCCTTTCTAGATCTGCATTTCCTCACTCAGGATGATATTTTTAATTCTTTTCATGAGCCTGCAAACTTCATGATGTCATTATTTTTAACGATGAGTAATACTATATTGTGTAAATGTATTACATTTTCCTTATCCATTCTTCTTTTTTTGGAGAAATGGCCATATTGACTTCCAAAGTGGCTGTAAGTGTTCAACCCCACCAGCAGTGTTATTGCCCTTGTTCCCCATTCTCATCAGCATGAGCTGTCACTTTTAGTTTTGAGCTCAGTCAATCTGAGAGGGTATAAGATGGAATCTTGGAGTCATTTCGATTTACATTTCCCCAATAGCTAAGGATATTGGCTATTTCTTTAAGTGTTTCTCAGCCATTGAAATTACTCTGATGAAAATTATTGTTTTAGATCTATACCCAATATTTTAATTAGATTTGTTGGCTTCTTGATGTTTACTTTCTTGAGTTCTTTGTATATTTTGAATTTTAATCCTCTATTGAAAATGGATTTGGATAAAAAATTTCCCATGCTGTAGGAAGCTGTTTTGCCCTGTGGACAGGCTCCTTTGCCTTACAGAAAGAAGCCTTTTAGTTTCAAAAATTACTATGTATTAATTGTTGATCTCAGTGCCTACACAAACAATGTTGTTTAGAAAGTTGTCTCCTGTGTCAATGAATTTAAGGCCATTCTTTACTTTCTATTCTATTGTGTTTCATAGTGTCTAGCTTTATATTGACATCACTGACTAAGGGGCACTTGACTTTTATACAGAGTACTAAATATGGATCTATCTGTATTCTTCTACACACTGGACCTCCAATAACATGAGCACCATTTGTTGAAAATCCTCTCTTTTTTCCATTATACCTTTCTGGATCCTTTATACAAAAAATCAGATATCCACAAGTGTATGAATTTATGTCTGGATCTTCAATTTCATTCCATTGATAAATGATTATTTAAGCTAATGTCCTGTGTGTTTTATTACTAGAATTCTGTAGTACTACTTGGAATCATGGATAATGATACATCCACCAATTCTTTTATTGTTCAGAACTGTTTATCTTTTCTAGGTTTTGTTTGTTTGTTTCTTTTTCCATATAATGTTATCAATGTCCTTTTAAGGTCTGTAAATAATTGCATTGGAATTTCAATAAGGATTCCCTATAATCAGTTGAAGCCATGTTAGGGTGGCCATTTTTACTAGGGCAATCATACTAACTCACCATTCTTGTATCTATTCCTCTTCTTTCAAGTCAGTTAGACCCATGTGTTAGAGATTATGAACCATGAGTTAGAAGAAGCCTTGCTCCTGAGAATGAGCCAAGGGGATTTGTACTGAAGACTTTATGAGAAAGAAATTAAATTTTGTGATATTAAGACACATATCGGGCTGGAGAGATGGCTCAGCGGTTAAGAGCACCCGACTGCTCTTCCAGAGGTCATGAGTTCAATTCCCAGCAACCACATGGTGGCTCACAACCATCTATAAAAAGATCTGATGCCCTCTTCTGGTGTATCTGAAGACAGCTACAGTGTACTTATATATAATAAAATAAAATAAATCTTTAAAAAAAAAAAGACACATATCATTTGATCATTTACAATTAACCCTCTATAAATTGGAAAACTAAAAATAGAGAAAAAAACAGAAGAAAAGATTTTAGCTAATGTGCCGGTAGAGACTGGAATTCATGTGAGCCAACTAATATCTAATTTTCATTCCTGTCCTATATTACAGAGTTTATTACCTCTTACAAAAAAAATGATGCTCAAGAAAAGTGGGAAAAATGGGAGTAGAGAAAAAGACCGAGGAAATGGAACAGAAAAAAGCAAAATACAAAAAAAAATTCCATAATTTTTATTATCATATCCAACCATTGAAATGATAGGCAAGAGTATGAGGAATTGGGATGTAGCCATGTGTTTTTGAGTGTTGAAAATATTAAAAGAACATTTTTTTTAATTTCTTCATTCATATTTTCCATAGTTGTAACAAGAAAAACTACCCTATGATTTTTTTTTACAAGAACCTGTCTAGCAATTGAAGAGTCCTTTGACTGTGAGAAAATCCAGTTACACAGCTTTCGTACCAGGAAGGAATAAATGAAAGTAATAATTGAATAATTTTCATATATTTATCATGAGTACTACTTTTATTTTTAGCCTTAAGAAATTTAAACTTTTCCTTAAGAAAATTAAAATTCATCATTTTAATTATTTAGGTACTGAATGTAATTATTTTCCTTGGTTAGTGCACAAAAATATGAAAAAACTCGATCATGCTATCAAATACACAATCTTCATACTTGGTTATAAGAGTCAAGCAGTAAGGCACTAGAATACAGCAGACAGAATCATTTACAATATTCTCCTCCCTGTACAGGATGTGGAGATGCTGAGATTATCAAGATAGGATCTATTCTCCCAATATTAATATTCTTTTCAAATTAGGCTGCTATAAATATAAAATGGTGGAAATGGGTTTATCTCCTAAAGCTCTGTTGCAAGACATAGACAAGAACTCTCACACAAGTCGTTCTGGGATCAAATTGAGATAACGATTCAAAAGGATTTTAAAGACATAAAACTAGTCATATAATAAAAAGACTGAACAAAATTTTGTAAATACACAGATCTTAAAGAAGTATGATGAAAATTTTGTTAAGACCCTGAGGACAGGTCAGTCAGGCAATTGTTTTATAGAAAAAGTCTGAATGGGATCAGAACCAAAATTTTGTCAATTTTCTCATTTAGTTATATACCTTACTTGGATTTTAAGTGAAAATTGTTTCTCATGGCTGAATTTATATAGACGAATGTTGTTATCTAATTTAAGTTTTAAAGACTAATTCTTTAATAACCATGATGAAAAAATGATGAGGGTAAAACTCAGAAGTAGACCAGAGACTGGCTAGTTTTGTATCAAAATAATTCAACAAAGGGAAAACAACTTTTTACACAGTTAGTAGGAGGCATTTCCAAGTTGCTTGGAAGTGGAGGAAAGGTTGAGATTGCAGATACATTTTGAAGGCAGTGCTCGTGAAGGATTTACAAATCAACTTTATAGAAATAATTCAACACCCAAGTACATGGATGATTAAATTCATTATAGCATTGTCCTACCATTGCTCGAAAAGATTTGATTTTAGTAGTTCCCAGACCCAGTCACTAAGCCAATATTCTGTAAACTAAATATGTAACGGTGTATGTAAGGACTCAAGATTGTATTAGAAATCACCATGATCTAGTGGAAAGGTGAATTTAGAGATATGAAAAGATTGACTAGTCTCAAACACTGCATATATGCCCCAATCTTTCTTAAGAGACACTAAACATCCACAAAAACATTTCTAATATGTTTATTTTGGCCAGTAATTGTGTGATGTGTTCAGTTGCCTCAAAGTACCTTAAAATTATATCATATATCATTCGATGCTTGTTCGTTATTTGTGCTACAGGAGTCCTGCAGAAGCACACCTAGTGAGGTTTAGCAGGTTTTAGGATAAAAATCTCATTTCAGAGTGCCTTGTGGTTTGAAGATACTCCAAGAGAGCTTCAAGGTTTCTGCTGATTAGAATCTAATCAGCTTATGGGCTATTTGTTACTATTCTATTTATAGTCTTAGATTTAGAGGTTCATTTCTGGTTCCAAATATGAAACTCACCATTATTTCCAGATGAACCTAAGATCCAGTTGTGTGGAAACATTATGATAATTTGTATGGACACTGGTACTATAAAACTTGCCATGTAAGACTCCTGAAAGAAATCACATCCTGATTTTTTATTAGTAATTCTACTGACAGTGGCCACTCCTGGATTAGAACAGAATACTGATACCCATTCCTGCAGAAGTGCAGAGCTCTAGGACATAGTTTCATTTTTATAATACCCGTGTCAATTCTGGGGCAAATACAGAACAATGCTACTAGCATAGAGCAAGTATCATTCAAGTGTCCTCACATAGAAAATACAATACAATATTAAGGCAATACTTGGGTGAGCCAATGCTAAGGACAAGGTTCCTTTAGGCGAACGGGAGTGTTACAGTCTATACCATTTGACAGCTGGAATCTGTACATAATGAGAAAAAATAAAATAAAAGTTTCCTCCTGTCTTACAGAGAGATGTTTCCATTTCCAGCTGTTGATTACAGCAAACACTGCGCACGAGGGAAAACTGGCATAAGGAACCTGCATTAACGTGAGAGCGTGGAGAAGAGCAAAATGTGAGACTCTGAAAGGCTTCGGTTTAAACTTCCCATGTTGTCTGATGATTTAACCCAGCTGTGTCTTAGCAACAAACAAGCAGACATCTTGATATAGCTCATAATCTGAGACAATGTCACAGAAGGCACCAATGTGTGTGTGTGTATGTGTGTGTGTGTGTGTGTGTGTGTGTATGTATAGATATATGTATAGATACAGATAGATGTATAGAGATTGAGATAGAAACAGAGACAGAGACAGAGACAGAGACAGAGACAGAGATAGAGAGAAAGGAGCATCACACAGAGCAGCAGAAGGCATGGAGAGGCCAGGGGATGGAGCAATTGCTGTGTACACTGTGTCTAAACCTCTCAGGTAGTTACACATTCTGAAATAAGGCATGACTGTTTGAAAAGAATAGGCACATGCCTGTCAGATCATATTATAAAGTATAACTTAACATTTATATCAAGGGAAATACAAACTTTCCTACCTGCTATGTAAAATGTCTCGAAAGTGAAAGTTAAGACAGTATAAAAAGAATGACATGATGCAATAAAATTGACTCTCTAAGAAATTTCAAGATGAAACATATGAATTATTCACAATCTTTCTCTATAACACATTGTTACATAGAGTATGTTCAAGGTTACAGAACATATACTTCACCCAATAAACTCCAAATCATGATACCATAGCTTCCAGATACCAGCATATCCGAGGTAAATTTTATTACTCTGCAAAACTATAAGTGGGTTTTAGGGACTTCCAAACTTATCCTGTCTAAAGATAATCTAGTGATTTTCCCTGCTTAATATGATTAAATATCATTTGTTCAATAACATATTGCTGTTGGTGTTAAGATGGGGAACATATCTCCCCTGTGCTAATGTCCATTTCAGTAAGAAAAAAAGATTTCTTTAAATTAGGATGATCAGTTTTATGTGATCTTTTAAATCCATACCTTTGACAGTTTAAAAAATACATAAAGAACAATTCAAACAGAATAAAAATTACATGATATCTGAGGAGAAAAGTTCAGTCATCTGACAAAGATCAAAAATAAACTTACAATGTTCTAATAGTTCTAATACATTTGAACTAGAATAATTTTGGCCTAATTAATAAAGAGTAAGATATGGGCAAATTAAGCGACTAAGGAGAAGAATAGTTTCCAATTAAGTAGAATTGTCATCTCTGGCAATAGTATAATCAGAATTGGTTCTCAGTCCCTATCTTTTTACCACTTAATATAGAGGTGATTACAACTCTTTATTATGAGGAATTATTCAGTAAATTCATTCACAAGGCAGATTTTAATTATTCCAAATTATTGATGAGAATTAGGGATAGCAAGCTTTTCTTTAAATAGATTATTAACCTGTAAATACTAAAATATTTATGGAATTGGATGTCATTAAAATGTCACAAAGCATCCGTGTGTGGAGTCCTTGAGGTCAGCAAAAGGCAAAACGTAATTCATGACCTCCGCAACATCAAGTCAAAAAGCTAAAGTCATGTTGTCATTTCTTGTTTCAATTTCTTCAACTTTAATTGATCCTCTCAATGCTGAGACAGCAGAAAATGGTGAAGCTTCTATTAGTCCAGAAAACATTTGGCAGTGAATGCAAATCATGTGGGATTTCCATTTTGCTAATGTGTTTGGCTCTTAAAACACTCCCAACAGTGCCAATTTTATTTCTACATCTTATTTCTTTGGTTTCTCCTTCTGTCAATTTGATCAGAATTATTCTTTCAAAATAAAGAGGCATTGACATTAGTTTTAGCCAACTCCACCATTTAAAAGTGTATTTAATATTTATAAATTGGAAACTAAATATGACCACTTTGATCCTTATACAGTTTATAGCAACTACAATTAACATTATTCATTACATATCTGTCAGGTATCCCTAGTTGCATACTACAACTTCGAATGATTATGATTTTGTTTGATGTAGCACCAACGTCAATAATATAATACAAACAAAGATTAGTATTGTAGAATTACATAAGAATTTTCTCTTCACAAGTGTTCTAGTGAAGTCACTACTTTAAAATGCAATATTACCTATCTCTCAGGTAAGATTATAGTTTTTAGTAACTAGATAAGTATTTGCAATTTCCAGACATTATGTAACAAAGAAATTATGTAGATACAAACAAATATGGCTCCTGTTGAGGTAAAATGAAGGTAATGTAATAAAGAAGTTTCAGAAACAGACATTATTACTACAAAGCAAAATTACATAGGGGGAATGAATAAAACACAACTTTTGAAAGAACAGTGGAAGCACCAACCATGTACAGAGACAGAAGTAAGTGTGCGATGTGGCAAAAAACAGGAGAAGCAAATAAGAGAACTGACTGATCATACAGCGTACACTAGTGTAGATCCTTTCAAACATGTGAGGTTGCTCACACACACCTGTAACTCCAATTGCAAGGAGACAATGCCACTTTCTGTCTCCACTGCATCCTCACACATGTGCCAGGAATCCACTCTCCCGCCCATGTGTATGTGTGCATGCTCCTGTACACACACACACACACACACACACACACACACAGAGAGAGAGAGAGAGAGACAGAGACAGAGACAGAGACAGAGACAGAGACACAGAGAGAGACAGAGACAGAGAGAGACCGAGAGACAGAGACAGAGAGAGAGATAAGCACACAAAAACACACAATAATAATTTATTTGAGAATAAATAGACATATTTTAAGGTAATAAAGTAATTTGCTACATTGCGAGATGAAACTGAGAAAGCATAGTGCTTACTTTTCCTGATATACGCGTTTGCAACTTCCCATTTGTTATTTTCAGGTCACCCAAGAGAATCCATGTACATCTCATGTTTGATGATAAATGAGACAATCTGTTATGCAAATACTTTTTTCACCCAAATCTCAATCTCATCATCGTTTCCTATTTTCCAGGGTGAATTCGTGCTAATTGCATGCTGTTCAAATGTGGTTTTACATATTTACTCTCAGCAGCTTACTTGCAGAATTACATTTATTTTCCTGCAAATGAGTCCTTCAGCTCTTCCATAAACGTTCTCTCAATATTTAATATGGTGGTATATGCGCAGCTTTGGTTTTATCCTAAATGAAATGTTTATTTGAGATATTTCATTTAAAGTGTTTTCATTTTCTACTCATTTTGGTTGGAAAAAGCAATCATGCAGTGTCATTTAAGCTACATTTCCTCTGGTGTCATTGTTCTAGTTAGTAGTTAAGTGACATGTAAAAGCAAGAAAACAAAATGAGGACGACATTCAAATCATGTAGCCTCCATTCTTTAAAATAGATTTTCTACATACAAAAAAAAAGTTCCTGGGTACTATGTCAAGCTGCCAAACCAATTGTGCTTTTTTGTTCATAGCAGACACAAAGATTACAAAGAATAAATCAGAATGATGGGAAAATAATTGACTTAACAACCACAAGTGTGTCCATGTGCACTTGTGATTTTGTCCATTCGGACACTGGACAAAGGTCATTACATTGTAAGTAAAGAGTGAGCACACACTTGCAACTGAAATATTTGCATGATGGAAACTAATTGTAACATTGTTTAAGATGGTGCCTAAAATTTTTGCAGTGTCTCTATTAAAAATGGACCATATAATTTATGTCCCTACCCAAGGATAATGTTTGAAATTTATCTTATTTCCTTTGATTTCCAATGTTTACATCATAAGAAAATTTTCTGTACCCTGTTTCCCCCAAATTAGTGAAAAACTGAATTATCTTTCTTATTTTTCCATATGTATGTATGTATATATGTATGTATGCATGCATGTATGCATGTATTTGGTTCTTATTATCAGGTCTATGGAAGTACACCTTTAAATTCAGTTTTAAAAATTTAGTGATACTTCCAAAAAATTAGAACCTAAGTTACTGCCCCCAAATTATTTGAAAGTTGGAGGGATGATAATTTCTTAGACTGTAAAATATAATACAGTCAGTTAAAATTTGAATTTGAGACAATTGAGACATCCTTATTTTTACTCCATGCTAAATATTGATAGCCTTGATGTGTGCTGATCCTGGGCAGGTAATAATGTTTGCTGTGCATTCATGGATTAGTAAAGTCCAGAGGACACTGGCTCTGGCCCTGTCACACCTCTGACCCTTACCAGCTTTTGTCTCCCATTCCACTGTGGTCTGATCATTGGCAATATTTTGTATATTTTACTTTATAGAATATTTCTACAAAATTCTCCTTAGGATCAATTACTTTAAAAACTAATAAGAAAATGGGTCAGGTTAGGGTCCCCGTGCTCAGTCCAATGGTTGGCTGGAAGGATCAGCATCTGACTGAAGGAGCTGAAGGGGTTTGGAACTCCATAGGAAGAAAAATAATATCAACAAACTGCGCCCGGCCCCCACCCCAGAGCTCCCAAACCAGTCACAAAATCTTTGACGTGCAATTTGTCCTGCCTGCAGACTGTTCTTGGACATGACCCTAACAGAATAATTATCAATGAGACCAGAGAGACTTCATCCAGCAACTGATGGGACCAGATGCAGAATACCACAGTCAAACATTAGGTGCAGCTCAGGGAGTCCCTCAGAGGAGGGTAGGAAAGATTTGCAAGACCAGAGAGGGATAAGGAGCATCACAGAATCCACTGACCAAGACTCATCAGGACTTTGGAGATCAGGGAACCTAGGTCTTCTACATACATGTTATTGCTGAATAACTTGATGGGAAACCTAACAGTGAGAACCCAGGGATGTCTCTGACTCTTAAGTCTATATCAGCCTTGATAATATGTGTCTGGTCTTTTGTAGCTTATTTTGCTGGTTTGGTCGATGTCCCTCTGAGACCTGGTCTTTTGTGAGGGGAGAAGGCCTGTGTGTGTGTGTGTGTGTGTGTGTGTGTGTGTGTGTGTGTGTGTGTGTGTGTTTAGCTCTTTCTTCCTTGTTCTCTCTCTCTCTCTCCTATAATCCTATAAAAACAGCTTCTTCTGATGGTCTTATGAAAGAAACTATTACATCTTTTCAAAGTGACCGAATGTATTTTCTTTTTTCTAACTTAAATTCCTATGATTACAGTGGTGGTTGTTTTTTGTTTGTTTTATTGTTTTTTTTTCATTGAGTTTGTTTGTCTTTTTAATTCATGTGTTTTCATTTCTAAAGCAGGCAGTACTTTTCAGTTCTTCTGGTACAAATGGCTAAAAATGACCTTTATTGCAAATAGCCTGAGCCAAAAAAAAAAAAAAAAAAAAAAAAAAAAAAAAAAAAAAAAAAAAAGGAAAAGAATTCTTTAGAAATTATTGGTTCTCAACCTTCTTAACTCTTAGAAATTTCCCTGAATATATGCAGAGAAAGATAAAACATGCCACGAATATATTAATAATTACAATGGTAAGAATTTGCCAGGCACAATTCTTGAAAATACTTTTTCAGAAAGGCCTACTTTGATGCATGTAAGACTTGATGTACCAGAGTAAGAGGACACCCAGAGAGGCAGCCTTTCAGAGAAGAAGGGGAAGGAGGATGGGAAGAGGGACCATGAGAGGGGATAGGAAACCTAGAGAGGAGCACCATTTGGGGTGAAATTAAAATAAAACAAATAAGTCATCAAATAAATAAATAAAACAAAACTATACTAAAAAAGGAGTTGGCCAGATAATGGCAAAATAACAGCTGTGTGCATACTTTATTCAAAAAAAAAAAGGAAATTAGAAATCTCTTGGGTTGGGGATTTAGCTCAGTGGTAGAGCGCTTGCCTAGGAAGCGCAAGGCCCTGGGTTCGGTCCCCAGCTCCGAAAAAAAAAAAAAAAAATCTCTTAACATTTAAGGGGCTTTCTGAAATTTGAATTGATAATATAAGGCTTAACTTTACATTTATATCTAAATGTACTGATGTCAGAATCCTTAGGATGAAATATTGAAAATCATCCCAGTATTCATGAAGACTCATTCAAGAGCGATGAGGTATCGTGAATTTCAAATGCTGCCTAGAAAACACTGATTTAGATCATGATTTATTGTGCTTATGTCATCACTTTCAAATAATTTATGTGGCCATGTTTGTGTGGAACAACATCTATCATGTGCCAGTATTAATATAAATATAAGCATCTCTTTTAATACATCTCTTATGCCTAGCGAGTCTACTTGCTTAGATAGACTTAAAAGTTAAAATTCATAACGTGGAGGGACACACATAGTTTTTGAGAATCTTCCCCAAGCATATAGAATCATTGTTAATGGCCAAAGGAAGATTATTTAAATGAATAAAATTTTATAACCAATCATTTTCTGTATATCTACTTACACTAATCTTTCCTAATGTGAACTGATTTAAATTTTATTTGCTTGGAATGAGGCAATCGAGCAATTATCTTTCCTAGTTTAATGGGCCATTGTTTGCGTCACCTGCTATAAATTACACTTGAGTGTGCAAATATGCATTAACCCAGACTGAGAGTGACCAGGTTAACTAACATAAGCATGGCACAAAATGTAACAATATGTGGATTTTAGACCCAAATAAGTCAATATCTAAAGTATCTTGTACCTGATCATTTAACTTGTAATGACAAGGTAATTAGAAAGGATCACTTCAGGTTATAGGAAAATGCAATTGGTCTCATGATAAAAAGGAAAAAAAACGAACATATTCTATGATGGTATCTGGGTGAATAATTATGAAAATACATATGGTTTTTATATTTTACAATGATCTCAAAAATTGTATGTATCACTTGGAACAGTGAAAGGAAAAGTATAAGCCCAGACATCTTTCGCTATAATACAAAGTAAGGTTAGGCGTCAGAACCATGGGTCTATAGTTTCTGGTGTGTTTTATACATAGTACTTACTATCTTTGATGCTATTTGGTATTTTGCCAAATGTCTCTATGTACTAAATTAATTCTTACATTGAAAACGTAACATGTTTATAATTTGACACCACAATTTGATCGTGATATATTTTTTCCTCTTTCACAAAATGAAAAAAGTATGATCTAATAAAAACCAATGGTTTTACCATTGAAAAACTGACTAAAAATAGCACTCTATGACAGTGAAGTGTAACTCCTTTGCAGAGTATGGGCAATCCTTTTTCTTGAGTGAATGCCTTGTAGCTGAGAGGAGTTTTTTTACATTCTAGTCAACACTAGATATAATGCATCTTTTACATTATAAGATGGTAAAACAATGAGGTTTTAATTTGTTTCTCCAATAAAATGTAGGTTGGTTTTAAGTAAAACTAAATTAGTACCCTCCAAATATGATCTCAAGTATATTCTTAAGTTAATATGAAAAATTATATTAAGTAATTAATACTATAGCTCTTCTCCTTATATTACAATATACAATGCATGACAAATTTATTCTGTTAGATTATTATTAACAGTCTAAGTATAATATTGGTTACAAGATCACTAAGATTATTTTATTTTATTTTCATATCAAATATGATTTAAAACTTGAAATGTGATTCTTCATTTTACAAAACTTAAAGTAAAAAAAAAAATGGTTTCAAGTGCAACTTTTCTGTAAAACGGGCCTAAAGAAAATAGACAAAATAGTAAAATACAGCTGCTATAGAGAGACAAAAAGTAAAACAAGCTCGGTTGCAGTGATGCACACTTTCAATTCTAGCAATAGGGAGGCAGAGAACCCTGAGTTGAAGAACAGCCTTGTCTGTTAAGCAAGCTGCAGGACAATTAGGGCTACGTACCTCACAGGGAGTGGCACTATTAAGAGGCATGGCCTTATTGGAGGAGTGTGGCTTTCTTGGAGGAAATGTGCTTATAGGAGTTTGCTTTAAGCAATGGCATTCACTTCCTTCTGTGAGTCAAGAAGAACTCTTAGCTGCTTTGTCTACACCGAGTCTGTCTGTAATCTACCATGCCACCCATCTTGATAATCACGAACTAAGCCTCTGAACTGTAATATAGCCCCAATTAAATATTTCCCTTCATAAGAGTGGCCATGGTCATGGTGTCTCTTCACAGCAATAAAACCCTAAGATATCCTGTCTCATAACAAAACAAGCAACAAAAACAAAGCAAAGCTAACCTACAAAAAAATTTCAATATATATATATATATATATATTGTGTAAGTAATATTAGAAAAAAATGAATAGAATAATTTACCTGCAAAATGAATTTAAATACATTGATCAATTAAAAACCCTAGTAGAATTATATTTCATATATTGATAACAAATAATTATATAATTCTATGCGTGGTAGGTGATAATATGAACAATTAAATTAGTTTGAGTTTTCTAACAACAAACCTATGGAAACATTATAAATTACATAAATGTTAACTTATTCGAACTCTGTTGCTTTAAACAAAATCTCACAAGTTCAACTTTTTCTAATGAAGACTCAGGTACCTGATGCTGGAGTGAAAGACTGCTCAGAGAGGCAGAGAAAGTATCTAGCTGGACTTTTTTTCTCAGTGGACATTCCAAAAGGAAGTTCTCCTCCATGCCTTCTTAAAAACCCTTTCAAAAGGAATGTGCCCCTTCTATCCTTCTCATATTCTGTATCCGTACTCCCCTCCCCCAACCTCCACCATTCTCACTCTCTGTTAACTGGCTGCTGCTCTGCCTCTTGACCTATGCTTGACTTTAGTTAATCCTGTTTACAATAATCTTGGATTAAAGATGTGTGGTAGGGCTGAGCTACACAACTATGAGATTTTCTTTGTTTTTGTTTCCAGTAAATAACACAATCACAATCTCAGGGGTCACAGTGTGATCAAATATCCTGCAAGAGCATTCAGTTAGAAACAGCATTTCAATGTATAATTTATGTATGACCTCTATTTCCACAGGTTCCTAGGCTCATCAGTCTAGCCTGTTTGAGAAAACTGAGATTATAAGAAGTGAGGGAAAGAAATAGCAGAATGGGCACCACTTGGCTCTAACTCTGGGAGCTTATACTATTATGGAAGCTGATAGACAGTAAAGATAATATGAGTGCATTCTAAGCTGTATGGTTTTCATATATAATAATCACAATGTGAACAAATGGTGAGGAGTGGGCAACAGAATAATGTAACAGGAACTTAGGAAATTTATTTTTTATTTTTTTTATTAACTTGAGTATTTCTTATTTACATTTCGAATGTTATTCCCTTTTCCAGTTTCTGGGCAAACATCCCCCAACCCCTCCCCCTCCCCTTCTTTATGGGTGTTCCCCTCCCCACCCTCCCCCATTGCCGCCCTCCCCCCAACAATCATGTTCACTGGGGGTTCAGTCTTAGCAGGACCAAGGGCTTCCCCTTCCACTGGTGATCTTACTAGGATATTCAATGCTACCTATGAGGTCAGAGTCCAGGGTCAGTCCATGTATAGTCTTTAGGTGACAACAATGCCAAGCAACTAGAGCTTCCAGGGACTAAGCCACTACCTAAAGGAAAAATTTACAGAAAACATTATTTGACCTAAATCTTGGTAAGTTAGGACAGTTCATTCATAACTTCAGATAGCATATAAAACAATGATTTAAAAATCTTGGGATGTCATTAAATTTGAGCTTACTACCTCAAAATGTTGGATCAAATATACAATACAGAAAGTGTCATTTTGCTATTCAAAAATTCATTAACATTTATTGATGATCAAGAAGTTTAAGGCTGAAGAGATGGCTCAGTGGTTAAGAGGTCCTGAGTATAATTCTCAGCAACCAAAGGGTGGCTCTCGACCATCTCTAATGAGATTCAAGAAGAATGGTCTTAAAGCATTGCATTGTTCTATTTGTGCATGCCTGTTTTAATGATTTTAGGAAAGAAAACTTGGTGACAAGTTTTTAAGAGAATAGCCTCGATAATGTCTATCTACCACTATAGCTGTTGTAGGACCTGGGATAACGGAGTCCATAAATGTAGCAGAGTGATGTCTACTGCAATAGCCAACATTCTTCAGAGCACCAGACAATTTATACTGTGAATGTTAAGAAGAGTCACAAAAGTATAATGCATAATCTCAAGGACAAGCCACATATGGTTGACAAACTGCACAGGGAAAACATGTTTACCCATAGAGGCATAAAACAAAATAACAACAAGCAGCCATAATGAATTATCTGGAGTAAAAAATTCTTACTTGCTGCTACTTGTTGGGAGCATGGGAACACACTCCAAGAACAATTCCATGATTTTGAAGAAACTAAAGTCATAATACTCTTGTCTCATTTGCTGGAAGTTTCTCACAAACACTCAGATTTCTCCTTGCAAAACTTCATAATTGGACATGTCCCTGACAAACGTCACCAAGTGAAGTGATCTAAATTATTACTAAGGGAACCATTCTTCCTAAATTTATGCTGTAGACTTAGATGCCAATTAGTGTTTATTAATAATTAATACCCTAATCAACTCACAGATAAAAATACATATAAATATTAATGTTGTGTTTAAAATTTCAATATGAAGTGAAACAAAAGGCAAAAGTCATTTATATATGCATGCAAATAATGACCCATTTCACGCATTATCATAGGGAGATGATACTAATGTTCACCATTCCTTCTTGAACACATAGCAGTATTGGTTTGATGCATGTAATACGCTAAATTCACTAGGGATTAATCCTGTTGTGGGAAACACACATGGAGCACGTATCCTCCTCCCATTCCAAATACTGTCTGAAGTAACAAAGTGGTGATAGTGGTGGTTGTAGTGTAGTATTGATTCAAGCTCAGAGTGGGAACTCCTACCTTCCTACTTGGGACTCACGTGTAGCAGTTTCCCTTTTAGGTGGTTCTGAATTACACACAAGCCTGCCGCATCAAGTTTCAACTCTATGTTCCTAAAAATTTTGTTCTTTATTATCCAAATACAAACAAAATATTCCAAAAATTTTTCAATAAGTAATAGGTAAATAAAGCTAGTGATCAAATACTCCCAAACTTTTGTAATAGAAGTAAATTATAGGCATCTCACAAAGGAAGTAATTGTGAATCCTTTAGCAAGTATTTACATGGTAGAAAAAAATAGAATCGTAATGTTCATGTTGGAGGCCCTTTATTATCTTCATATTATTTCTTAGATTTTTTATAGACTTTTAATAATTTTGATTAAGATAATATTTTTTAAAAACCCCTATGCTGGTGAGATTATGCTATGCATTGGTTAAGAGGGTGAAATATTGGTTTGCAACACCCAATTCATTGCTTTAATGCTAGCACCATAGAATTCATGACATTCTGTTATCAGTTGGCACCTGGATACATAGAAACAAATGCATGTTCACACACACACACACACACACACGCATACCCACACACATAAATAAAAATATTATTTTGAAGTGCACCCTTTGGAGTTTTCTCATTAAATACAAAAGGAAATTACCATACCAATGTTGCCATAAGGATTTGTGTTCTTTCTCTAAAACTACCATGCTCCATGCCCATACATACCCTCTCACTGGAGAGTGGCTACAAGGAGAAGGGTTTTCAAGAGAGAAAAGAATATAGGGAGAATAAGCTCCAACAAACCATCTTCAAGAAAAATAGAGAAACATGTCCGTATTCTCAGGGAGCTCATGATACAGATGGCAAAGGTTGCAATAAGTAGTCAAGCTATTCTTCACACTCAGAAATTAATTGAAAGTGAAAAAATCCCATACGAAGAACAACATATTTTCCCCAAAACATGTCTAAATGACCTCCCATTGCCCCACAAGTTTCATTCTACATTAGATTCTAACAATGGTCCAATTCCAGGGAATTGAATTCCTGACATCTAACAGTCCTGTTTAAGAGTCCTTGGTATTTGTGAAGTTACCCCATTTGACTATCTTTTCTAACGTCAACTTATACAAGATGCTTGCCCACAGCATGTTTTCTAAGTCAGGCTGATGTCCTTTTTGGTTCCTAGACCTTAAGATTATCTGACACTTCTTAGTTCTATTTTTTTTTTTTTACCATTTTCTACTTCTTTAACAGAAACTTAAGTATTTTGGGAATTGTATCCAGTGCTTTGCCCTAGGTGTCTAGTATAGTATATAATAAATTGGAAGGTTTTAATATATTTATTGAATGAAGAAAGTAAGCAAATGGCATCATTATATCTACTGGCAAACAATCAAATTCTATGATTATTATTCTTCGAAGCAAAATAAAATTGCAAATCAAATAACTTTTGTAAAGCAAAGTTTAGCCCTGGGAATTGAATGCTTTTAATGTGTTATCAGGTTAATTTTAACTATCTTCTGTTAACTAAATTTAGCAGTTTTGAATTTCATCAAAGAAAACACTAGTCAATGAAGTTCATTTTCCAAATCTGTGAAATCAGGCAACTGTATCAACCCAGAGTGGATTGTTTGTATATATTAATAAATTTGTAATGTAAGACAAATGATATGTTAAAAGCTCTTAATTAATAAAAAATATATTAAAACCTGTGAAAATTATGCCCAAAGAACTGAGGAGGTGCTCTGATAGGATATCCCTTGATATGAAAGGGCAGTGAACTTAGTTCAAATTCCCAGTACCACTTTTAAAACTGGGCATAGTTCCAGAGGAGCCTGTATTCTGAGTAAGGTGTTTGAATGGAAATAGTATTAATGAAACCTGTTGGTTACCAGTCTAGTTCAAAGTTCATTGAGAGACAGGAATTCACAGGAATAGGGCAAAGAGTGACTTAGTAGGACAATAGACATCCTCTTTCGTGCATATATGAGACATGAGCACATACACTAAAACACAGACAAATATCACATACAAAAACATATGCACGCAATTAAAAATAAACAAAAATTCTGGGACAAAATTTATGTACAACTCTGTGATATATAAATCAAAAGTGTTGTTTAACATAAAAAGGTATAGCGGGCCTTCTCTTACCAGAGAGCGAGATCAGTTTTGATCTGTCCCTATATGAGTTGGGCAAGTAAGCTATGTGAATGAGGCTGGCATTGAGAAAATTCTGTGAAATCCTAAATAAACAAAAAACGGTCTGTAGAATTTTACCAGTAGATCCTATCCCCAGAGAAGACTATTTCTCCTTAGCTCAGCATTTGGTAATTACCTGCATCTCTTTATCCAGGGTGTATTTAGGATGCATGAGCATTCCCAGTTCCACAATATGATGTGTGTTGGTGCTTCCATTGTTCAATTCCCGTTCGGCAGCCATGTTGGTAAGAATGCATGTGTGTAGCTTGTCTGTCATTTTTAAGAGGTACAATCTTACACCAAATTTCCCGTTCTCCTCGCTTTTATAATCTTGCTGCCCTGTTTACTATAATGATCCCTGAGTCTTAGGTTCAAGAGTTATCTTATAGACATGAATCATATAGACTTGGCTCCACAATTTAAGATATTGATGTTTGTTGTTGTTGTTGTTGTTGTTGTTGTTGTTGTTGTTGTTGTTTTAATTGTCTCTGCCTTTTGCAAACAAAAACAATTCCTTGAAGACAGGTGAGAACTTACTTACCAATCACCTACTTAAAACAACTCAACAACTTCCCATTTTATTAAAAATAAACAAAAATGATTAAACTATCATTTGTTGTCACTAATTTTCAGCCATGTCGAGAATGACTCTCTAATTTGAGGCATATAATTAGACTCCTCTCAGTGCTGGACCACCAACATACTTTTCTATCATGTTATAAGTTGGTTTTGATTTTGATTTTTCTCTTTTGATGCCTCTCTACTTTGGTAATTTGTAAAACCCTGGTACATGATCAGCTTCCTCATCTCAGCTTTCAAATCCTCCATTTTCAGTCAAAAAACTGTATTTGGTGGCTTTTCTAGTTGTCTTTCTATTCTGAATTCCAACAAAGGCAATAGTTATAAAATCCCTCTATTTCATTTATGATGTATATACCCTCTATTCGACTTTTTTCTTAAGAGACAGAAAGTTTCTCATATTACCTGAAAAGTTGAAAAGTAGAGTCTTTTTTTTCTTTTTGCAATTTAAATACCTATTGGAATATATACCTCTTTCATGAGCAGGTTTTGAGGCAAATGTCTTTTCTTATGAAGTGCTGATGCAAGGCACCCAGCGTGCTGAATTAAAATATAAACATGAATACATATATGACAAATTATGTGATAAATATTGATTTCGTAACTTAAGAATTTCACTTCAAACCAAACTTCATCATGTATGTAAAACTTCAATAACATTACAACACAAATATTTTAAGCCACAAGTTACATCCATCCAATCTTTTTATGACATCTTAGGAATAGACTGATTTGTGTTATTATGTGTAGTGTCATTATTGGTGTTGACAAAATGGATATATTTCCAAAATGTTCACTTAGAAGGATAAAGTTTCACTTGTAATTTCTATGAGTACATACACACACACACACACACACATACACAAACACACACACAATATTTATGACTGTCTTCTGAACTAAGAATCTTAATCTATCTCATTAGGGAAGTCACTGAAGCATAAAGAAACAAAATGACAAAATGACTCTTCAATGAGTACAGAGTGTGAACTTTCAGAACTGGGCTTCAAAGTGGTGTTCTCGTGCAAACGTCTAAGACCTTGGTAAGAATGCATTAGACATGTAGTTTTACTTTCAAGTTAAGAAGACGACAATGTCCCTCAAAATGATAAGTACATAAAATAAGGGTATCTTAGGCTTCAAGATGCTTGTGCACATGTGCACACAGGTTTACACATGTGCATTCTTTCTTACACATACACTTGGAAAAAGATGCTTTGAAAAATATACTTATTTATTTTCTAGATTCAACATTCATATAAAAGTTATAGAAATAAGTGTTTCTACTTGTTTCTTAGCATAATAATTTTCTAGAAAGTACCTGCTGGAAAAAGAAACCAAACAAAGATCCACACTGTAATATAGCTGAACACTAGGAGCATGCAGTGTGCATAGAGAAGAAATATGTATGGTTTTGAAACCCACTGAGAGCACGTGCTTTGTGCCTAAAACAGTGTGCATGCACTACTTCACCTCTCAATTCATTTTGTTTTCTAGCTCATGATTGGAAATGTGAAATCAGTATATTGTAAGATATAGTTTATACCACAGACATGACAGAGAGAGAGAGTGCCTGAATTGTTTACTTTATTTTATTATTGCATCTGAACTTTAAAACACATCTGAGTACCAAATTATGAAAAAGGTTCAAAACCATCACTGTGATTTCATTTACTGCGTTTCTGTGTTTACTGTAAAGAAATAAAAGCAGAAAATATATGTAACCCAATAGGTTATCAGAACTGGGATTCTCTGAATTCAATCTCATATTAAATTTTTATTATTAAGAAATTTCAGATGAAATTGTATCATTTGTGTTTGATAATAAATAAACCTCCCTTTCTATGCTAAACTTTTGACAAGAGAGACAGTAGGCTTTGCACTTCATAGGAAAAACTTCCTATCAGTAGAGGGCAGAAAAGATGAAAATCTCACTTTGAATTATTCCAGTGCCTTCGCTTAATGCTATGCACGTTGTAAGCAATCTACATTATAATAAATATATTTAAAAGGATGTTATGGCAGAAAAAGGAACAACAATTCATAAAGAGCCAAATATAACAATTGCTGTACTTGACATTTTACGAGCCCAAGAAGAAATAATTCAAACATTAGTACAGCCTGTCTCGAAGTTTAAGCCTTTTGAATGACTCTGCTAGTTGCATAGATAAGAAAAAAAATCATAAGCAGTTAGATTCGGTAATAGCCGCAGCACAATAGTTATTTCTGTCTTTTTCATTTGTTCTCTGACTAGGCCCACATTTACAGATATTGGGAGTAATTTTCTAAATAATATTCATTTCATTTCTGTTCTGTGGAAACAATTCCAGTTTCTGAATACATTCTCAATCGCTCTTTCTAGCAACAGTCCATATACTAAATCACAAAGGAATCTCACGACTTACATTGTACTGTATATTTCCTTTGGTTTGAATGCATGTCTATTTGTGTGTGTGTGTGTGTGTGTGTGTGTGTGTGTGTGTGTGTGTGTGTGTGTGTGTGTGAATCTATGTACATTTTATGTCTGATGTATTTGAATGTGTGCATGAGTGAATATAGGCATGGTTATGCCACAATACAGATATAGAAGTCAAAGGGCAAATGTTGATGTCAGTTCTCACTTCTCCCTTGTTTTACTAGGTCTCTTTGTTGTTTTTTATCAACACTGTCTAGTTTAAGCAAACTTAACAGAGGTTCTCCTGCCTTCATTGTGCATCTCGAGGACCACTGGGATATAGATGCATGTCTGAATGTCTGCTTCATTTGGGTTTTGGAAATTGAACATCAAGGCCTTAGGAAAGTGTTTGCAGTGTTTAATATATCCACTAATGTACCTCTTCGGGTCTGTGTTACATTGCTTTTCATTGATTAACATGTGAGATAGTGAGTAAATGGCTTCTGCATTTTTGAAGTATAATATGTGCATATGAAGATGTGTGTGTGTGTGTGTGTGTGGTGTGTATGTGTGAAAACATTTGATAGATTATATTCACATGTGTAAATCACACATATTCTAAAATTTTACTTTTCTTCTTTCATTCCCAGAAAAATACTACAGAATCTTTTCCATTCTCACCTTGCCAGCATCCTTCTTCCTCAAATTTATCAATATTTCACTACCTATGGATTATTTAGTTATTCTAGAAGGAGCAGTCATACTGTCATTCTGTATTTCTTTCTCTTTCCAACAAAATATTTTTATTCATTCCTTGAATATTTCACATCAAACACCTCTATCACATTTGCTCGTCTGTCTGTCCCTGTCCTCCCCACTATCCTTGCTACCTTCCCTATGATAAAAAATGTCTAACTTTAATATGATCTCACTTACATACGTAGTGACTTGTATGCTTTCACTCTAATTAAGGGATAAATAAGCTGCCTTTCATCATTTTTTAAACATGTTTTCCCTGTCTTCTTTTCTTCCTGGAATTTAAGAAGAACCAACATAAGTATTCTGTCAAGTTCTAAGTATATCTATTCTAATTAAACATTTTAGAATTGTAAATATGGTGGTTTTCTGGTGGCCTGCCTTTAGGAACTTAATGACTGCAAGTTGTACAGCTTATGTCATTGCCTGCTGCCACTACATGCATGCATTTCCACTGTCACTAGGAGTTGCTAGCAAAACATGGATTCCTTAAAAGATTCTCTGGACATCTCAGCTCCCCACCCCCCATCTCTCTGTGTCTACTTCTCTCTTCCTCATTCTGTGTCTCCTTCATTCTGTCTCTGTCTCTGTCTCTGTCTCTGTCTCTCTCTCTCTGTCTCTCTCTCTCTCTCTCTCTCTCTCTCTCTCTCTCTCTCTCTCTCTCTCTCTCTCTCTCTCTCTCTCTCTCTCTCGTCCTCCACTCTGAGGCCTTCCATACCCCACATACCCAATAAACCTCTTGGTCTGTTATATGGTGTATCTCTTTAGAGCACATCTTGGGTCAAGGCTGCCAAAAGTACCCTAATTCTCACCACTTTAGGCTAACAAAATGATTAAAGGATGAATTCATGGAACCAGTAGATGCACTGTGATCAGACATCACCCAAAACTTTATCAATCAACTGAACTCCATTAAGTTCCAACTTTAACAGTAGCAATACGATATTTTTTGTAGCCTCTTGAAATCGGTGTCAATTCAAAAATCAGTATCTAATACGTGTCTCAAAGCCAGCTTTATGGTCTCTATGATGGTTATTCTAGTTGTCAACTTGATGACATCTGAAATGAACTATAATCTAGAAATGGAAGACATATCTGTGATCCAGATCTTAAGACTGGAAGGCACAGGCTTATGATCTGAATCTTGACATGGGATGACACATGCTTATAATTCGGATCTTGAGACATAGTTGGCATGAGAAGCTTAAGTTCAGGCAATATATCACACACACCATTAATCTCAGGAGACAAAGAAGAGATTGCTGAGTTCAAGGTGAGACTGGGACAGAGAAAGTTCCCAATCCAGGCATGTTGGTACAGCTGTCCTCTAGGTCATCCCTTCTGCTGGAGGCCTACATAAAGACAATGGAAAAGGAAGGGTTCATTCTTCTTTCCATGCTTGCACGTCCTTGCCAGCACACCTGTTGGAACTTCTTCAGGATTCCAGCTTATACAGAATATCATCTGAAACACCTAGCCTCATGCGAGTGAGCAACCACTCATCCGATACTTGGACTTCCCACTCACAGTTGCCAGCTGTCCATTGTTGGGATACTTGGACTGTAGACTGTAAATTATTCCAAAAAGTCCCCTTAATATAGAGAGACATTTCATAAATTGTATGGACCATGACTAATACAGTCTCTAATGCATTGAATCATTAGACTTTGCTAACTCGTGGTCTCTCCTTTCATTCAACCATGAAGTCTCTCCCTCACTCCCTCTAATACCTTATGTCTTCCAACATTCTTTTCCTCCAAGTGACTCTTTTCCTCCGTCTATCTTATCTTTCAATTTTCTCCATTTTTTTCATATTCATGTCTTTTATTTTTTAGAATATACTTCTTCAATCATTTCTGCAAAAAAATATATCCCAACACATAGGAAGAATAACACTTTGTTCATATTTAAAACATTCATAAATATACTGATAATTCTTAGTTTCTATATTATATAAATATTAGAATATATGGTTCTTAAACATCTCCACAAGCCTTTTGCTTCATGTATAGCTATATGTCATTTTTTATGAATTGATATCTCTTTTGGGACATCATTCATATGGCTCATCCTTAACTAATACACACTCTACAAAATATGCTTGTTAAAAATGATCTGGTTAGGATTAATTCAAGTAAAAGAAGATTTCCTATGATAGAAGTCACCAGGAGACTGCTACTTTTCTGAATTGAGTATATAGAAGAGTGAAAAAGTTTAAAATGAATGAAAGTCGCATGAAAAAGGAAAGAGAAAACTTGATAATGAAAAAATAAGGGAAATGTTATACTGTGATGTCACCAACAATACTCATGGTTGCTTTTCATATCTCAAATCGTTCTACACTGTGGTCCAGGTGCCAAAGGAAGGGAAAATTGGCTTGGTTATCAATGGCCATAGTAGTTTAAAACAATAGGCCTTAAAATCTGCCCAAAAGACTCCAAGAAAATATTATACATTTAATTAGCTGTACGTCAGTGGTTCTCAACCTTCCTATTGCTGTGACTTTTTAATAAAGTTCTTCATGTTTTAGTGACTCTCACCCATACAATCATTTTCATGGAAACTTCATAATTATAATTTTACTTTTGTTATGAATCACAATATAAATACCTGATACAGATACAGAGGATATCTGATATGCAACACTCCGAAAGAGTCATTTGACCCCCAAAGAATTCACTATCCAGAAATTGAAAACATTGCTCTAGAGAAATAAGCAAGAGAAACCAAAGACGTCTAGGTGTATCCATGTAACGTGAGATTCTGCAGCCCACACACCCAGCCAGACAAAAGCTTTGTATCACACACTGTGGTTGTGCTTGGTCTTACTGTCTCTCTCAGTAATGTGAAAAGCATGAGAGAAGCAAAACTGCAAACATTAGGAAGGGTCACAAGGTAACTGAAACAAATTAGTATGGCTGTTATTGCTAGAGCTAGAATCCTTTCTTCAAGTCAATGTGCATAGACAACCCACAGTCCAATTAACCCAATAACTGTACAGGTTCTTCGATGGATTGATGTCACCATCTGCTAAAACCTAAACTCAAAAATGCTGCTTCAGCTCCTTTCAAGTGTGTATAATGATAATTTTCATTCACAGATTCCAAGATGTTTGGAAGAAATGTACCATTCTTATTTATTTATTTATTTATTTATTTATTTATTTATTTATTTAAATTTTCTATTATTCTTTTTTGTTGGTTATTTTATTTATTTGCATTTCCCTACCCAGCTTCCCCTCTGCAAATCTTCTCCCATCCCCATCCCCCTGCGTCTATGAGTTTGCTCCCCCCACCTATTCCCACCTTACTGACCTAGGCTCCATTCATGTCTTTTTTGCTTCAGGTATTTTATTGGTTATTTTATGTATTTACATTTCAAATGTTCTCCCTCTTCCCAGTTTCCCCTCCAGAACCCACATATGTCATTCCCTCTGTCCTTGCTTCTATGAGGGTGCTCCCCATTCCACACACCCATTCCCACCTCACCACCCTGACATTCCCCTACAGAGGGGAATCCTGCCCTCACAGTATGAAGGGCCTCCTTCTCCTATTGATGACAGAAAATGTCATTCTCTGCTACATATGCAGCTGAAGCCATGAGTCCCTCCATGTGTAATCTTGGTTTGGTTGTTTAGTCTCTTGGAACTCTGGGGTGTCTGGTTGGTTGATACTGTTTTTCTTCCTAAGGCATTACAAATCCCTTTAAGCTCCTTCAGAACTTTCTCTAACTCCTCCACTGTGGTCCCAGTGTTCAGTCCAATGGTTGGCTGTGATGCTTCATCTGTCTCTGTATTTGCCCGGCACTGGCAGAGCCTCTCAGGAAACAGCTATAAGAGACTCCTGTCAGCAAGCACTCTTGTCATCTACAATAGTGTATGAGTTTGTTGTCCGTTTATGGGTTGGAGCCCTAGGTGGGGTAGTCTCTGGATTGCATTTTCTTCAGGCTCTGCTCCACATTTTGTCCCCATATTTTAACCATTCTGGGCTAAAAATTTGGAGTGGTCCCATTTCTCAAAGGGGGCCTTGCCTAACCTCTGGATATGGTCTCTACAGATTCTCCTTCTCCTTTGTTGGACCTTTCAGGTAATCTCATCCCTGTTCCCCATCTCCCATTGCTACACACCTTTGTACCAATTCCTGATCCTCTGCATATAATCCTAGTGTTTGCCCATACCTGATACTGCCCTCCTTTCTCCCTCCCCTCTTTTCTTCCTCTCGTGTCCCTCCCACCCTTTTCCTCCCTGTGAGTGGTTTGTTCCCCCTTCTAAGAAGGACTGAAGCATCCCCATTTTGGACTTTTCTTCTTGAGCTTCATGTGGTCTATGAATATATCTTGGATATTCCAAACTTTGGGGCTAATATCAATTGTGGAGGCTCAATGCCCCTGTGGAATGGAATGCCAGGGCAGGGAGATGGGAGGGAGTAGATGGGTAGGTGGGAAATCACTTTCATAGAGCCAGAAGGAGGGGGGAGAGATAGGGGGATTCCAGAGGGGAAATTGGGAAAGGGGATAACATTTGAAATATAAGTAAAGAAAATATCCATTAAAAAAATAATAGTGGGAAGCTGAAAAGAACCCAGATGTCCTTCAACAGAGGAATGGATAAAAAAATGTGGTACATCTACACAATGGAGTACTACTCAGTTACTAAAACCATGACTTCGTGATTTTTTTACGCAAATGGATGGAACTAGATAATATCCTGAGTTAGTTATCCCAGTCACAAAAGAACACATATGGTATGCACTCACTGATAAGTGGATATTGGCTCAATTCTTTTTTAAAAGTAAACATCATTCCCAACACGAGGAATACTGTAGCAATAGTTTCTCCTTTAATGCACTGTTTCATTGTTAGACACATTTGAATATCTGTTAAAGTATCTATAGAAGGTAGAAAGATGGGTCAGTGGTTAAAAATCTTGCTGCAAAAACAAGTGAATGTGTGATGTCTTGCCCCAATTGATAAATCTCCAGCACAGTTCCTACACACATGGCTCAGTGATTATTGCAGAAGAGGTGCCTGAGAAGTTCTGAGAGCCAATGAATTAGGAGGTAAGTTAAGCCAGTGAATTAGGAAGTAAGTTATGAGTAAGTTACTATCTCCTAAATATGTCAAAGCAGCTACACAGATGTCTCATCAGCATGGCTTACTAATTAAGAACTCAATAAACCAAGATGATGGCAATGTGGATCCTAGCTGAGAAGTGGAAACTCTCATGGAATCTCAATGCTAGATGAAGAACTAAAAAAAATGCTCATACCATCTCTTCCCTCAAACTTCTTTCATGTCTGCTACCTCATATAATATTCCTGCTTCATAACCTCTTTTTTATAACTATTAGTTACAAACACACACACACACACACACACACACACACACACACACAAAATGATGAAAGGGAGAAACAGCATTGCCCAGACAAAAGGTTTTGCTGTCCAATCCCTAGGGGTAATCCCTGATAATGAATAGGCAATGTTATGTGTATGTGACTGAGTGAGTGAGTGTGTGTGTGTGTGTGTGTGTGTGTGTGTGTGTGTGTGTGTGTGTGTATGGGTGCACACGCATGCTCACATGCACATGAGCTAATGTACACCTATGTGTATATAACAACAAAGAAAAGAATAAGTTTGAGTAAGATCAAAAGGAACATATATAGCAAGTATTATAATACAAAAAGAGAATTAAGACAATAATGTAATTATATTTCAATTTAAAACTGTAAATTAAACCTAGAATACTTGCTGTTCTTCTAGATGACCTGAATTTTCCTCCTAGTACCAACACCAGGAAGTTTACAACTGGTTGCAATTCTAGGTCCAGGATATGAACTCTCTTTGAACTTTGATACATCATATTTATATCATTCATACACATTGATGCATACCAGTGAGTATAAATCTCAAAAATGATTGTCTGTGTAATAAGGGGATGGGGATATCTGTAACATCTAGTATGTGATAGAAAAATAATGGAATATCTGGAGGTATAGAAGAATACAATTTAATGAGTATAATACAAGTTATATTTTATAAGATTATATATATTATAAATTAATATTTATATTATTAAGTGGGTTATTTTTATTATTGGTATTTTATTTCTGTTGCAAAAGAGTATTGGTAACATAAAAAGTATCATATAAGTATGATCTAAATATTTACATGTGTAATATTAATTTAATTTCAGACTATATAATAAACCACTTATGCATTTTTATTATATTTAGTATTATTAAATAGTATTTAGCAGAGATGCCTAATTTTGTCATGTAGGAAGACACAAACTTTTCTTAAATTATTAATTCTCATAATTATAAATTAACTGCATTAAATAATAGTATATATAAATGGATAATTTCTTTATAAAATAAAAACCGCTGTGTTTGTTTTTCATTTTAAATATGACATTACTGCTATGGGAGCAACCATATTGTCTCTGATTTAATTTGAGAACCAATTCAGAAGAAGGAATATATTCTTGCAACTATAAACATGGTCAAAAAGATATACTGGATTACATTAAAGGATGCATATGATAGAGTCAATGAATTTTTGCAGATAGACACAGCATCAAGCTATTGCACAAATATTTATAATTAAAGAGTATCAAATACTAATTCTTGCTTTTTTCCCTCCAGCTGAACATGCTGAATGAGACATTTGTGGCTCTACAAGGTGCTGTACACAAGCCATAGATGAATGCTCCACCATATATAAGATACTCATACCAACTCAACAAAAGCTTCCATGAAGAATGAGGAAGGCAGGGCTAAAACAACATAGGATGCAGAGGGCAATGATAGGAGCTATGAGTCTTCTGGAAAAGACCTAGGTAATGTCATCAGCAATTCAGTGCATCAAACGCCTGGACCATATATAGATAAAAATTGGTGGGGGGTGAGTAGGGCTTCAGAGGGCTCTATACTTTACTTCAGAGCTATATTACAGATTGTTTCAAGGAGATGAAGAATAATTGTGTTTTCAGCTGAATGTTCAATGACGACCTTGCCAGCCTCCAAAGCATAGTTCCCATCTAATGGTCCAGCAGATGGCCCTGTTTAAGCTATATGTGGCAAAAGAATTAAGCAGAAAATAGAAAGAAGGAAGAAAGGAAAGGAGGAAGGAAGAAAGGGAGGGAGGGAGGAAGGAAGGAAGATCATACTTAGTGAAGTATTTGGTACACATTCGAAGAGATTAACTGTACAGGTAGGAAGTAAAAAGTATAAGAAAAAGAGTAATCAGAACACAATGTATACATGTAAAAATTGTCATCTAACAAAACTAATTGTTAAAGAATGATTTCAAAACTATTCATATTAACACTTTTACTTTTACTGCTTTACATTTACATATATTAAATGTTTAATATACAATAATATATTCTGAATTCCTTGGCTGATTTTCACTGTCACTTAGAATTAACTGCAGTATGTAATGAATGCCTGGAAACAGGGAGAAGAGAAAATACACTTAAAATTGCAAAATTGTCACCCTTCAGAATTTTCACCATCTATTCATTCATATCATGTAAGAAGCATCTTCAATACTAATCGTGTTTGAAAGAATCATGGAAACATAACTTCCAAAACCGGATAGGAAGAGAGCCTTTGCTGATGCTTCGAAATGTAATAATAAATCCATGCACTGCACTCAGAGAGACCGCGCCTGTAATGCACTGAGAAGTGCATGGCACATCATTTGTTAGATCTAGTTAACTATGATTCATAAAATGTGACATTTCTCGTGCCATTTGCAAGGCAATTAATTTATCCAGCAAATCTCATGATATCCTCTACACTTGAAAAGCTTTACTATTCAGTAATAAAAAGGAATGTTTTTGAAGAGGTGGAAGTGATGTGACTCTATAATATGGTAAATTCAAGATTGTGCAATAAACTGTAAAATAACCCATGCTAGAGTGCTGACACATCAGATTTCAGCCCAACAGGGTGCAAAACAGGCAAAATAAAATTTGAACTATCAGCTGATGTGACGTTTTATATGAATGATGGTAAGCTTTTAGTGATGAAAATAATCTGTATATGTTTGTTTTGGAAATATCTCTATAGAAAATACAGGTGTTACTAATACCATTATAGAAACTTGCTACATTTTGAGTCATTATTATCAGAGTCAAATACTGAAAATGTATTTTTTACTAATTTGTAGAAACATCAAATGCTGTTTTCTCAGAAATGATTAATAGATTTCTGCAATTCTATGTATAAAGGTACACAATGATGTCTGACTTTTAGTGTTTTGTGAAATAAAATATATTGTGATAAAACTTGTATATAGAAAAATGATTAATATGAACTTTAGAGAAAGTCAGTAAAAGTAAGCAAAACCCAACAATGAGAAACTAACCAAGAAACTGAGAATTTGAATACACCACAAGAAACACATATGTAACCTGTCCATATTTCACAGACTTGTATTTACTTTTGGGAAAAATGTGACATAGAATCATTAAGTTTAATACTTTTATCTAGATCAAGTTTTTAACAAAAAAATCTGATATTTTAAATATTTCAAGTCTTTCAGTGCCAATAACTTAGAAACTCTTTAAATTTGACTATTCTAGTAATTCTATACAGGCTATTTAATAATTGAAAAAACAGGCCATCTTATTATGCAATCATGTGTTTCCCTTAAAGTCACAATGACATAGAAATTCTACAGATTGGTAGGTTAAGAGTCTGTACACTTTTGTCAGTATCTAATAGTCTCTCCTGGAAATTTCCTCAGCACAAAGCATCCCTTAAGTAATGAGAAGTGCTGCTTGATTAGTTTCCTGTAAAAAGTTAATTTGTGCAGCCAGCAGGAGATCGTGCAAGGAGCAGGGGATGAGATCTCTGTCAGCTGGAAGTGACACCAAAAACGTCCTAATATGTGTTTGTATGACAGCTTGAGCATTATGCTTCTAAAAGATACATCTATCAGGGAGAAGAAATGTTACAGAGGAAAAAAGCAACGAAAGTAATTATTCTCCTGGGTATTCTGCACTTTTTTGATTAATATCTACTTATTAGTACATACCATGCATCCTTTTGGGTCTGAGTTACCCCATTAAGTATATTTTCTGGTTCCGGTTACAATCCACAGAACTCAAGAAGGTTAACAAGAAGAAGGGCCCAAGTGAGGACGCCTCAATCCCACTTGTTAGGGAGAAGAAAGTAATCACTACGGCATGGGTAGAGAGAGGGACCTAGGTGGGTTCAGAGCTGGGGGTACCCTCTAGGATGTACTGGAGACCTGGGAGGTGAGAGACTCTCAGGACTCAAAGAGTGGCTCCTTGGGTAAAGGGTTCTACAATGGGGAGGGGGAACTTGTAGAGTCCACCTCCAATGGGGGGATAGGACATCAAGTGGAGAGATGGGGTTGACATCCCACAGTCAAATGCTCTGACCCAGAATTGTTCCTGTGTAAAGGTACTTCAGAGACAAAATGGAGAAGAGCCTGAAAAAAAGGAGGTCCAGTGACAGGCCCAAATTGGGATCCAGCTCAAGGGGAGGCCTAGGTCCCTGGCACTGTTATTGATGCAGAAACCAAGCATGTCCACCCTCTGAGAGGCCCAACAAGCAGATGAAAGAATCAGATGCAGATACTTACTCCTAACCAATGGACAGAAGCCAGGGACGCCTGTGGTTAAATTGGGGAAGAGTTGGAAGAAAATGACAAGGAGGGCAGCCCATGGGAAGACCAGAAGTCTCATTGACCTGGACCCCCAAGATCTTTCAGACACTGAGCCACCAACTAGGCAGCATACAGTAGCTGATATGAGGCCCCTGACACGTATACAGTAGAGGACTGCCTGGTCTGGCCTCAGTGAGAGAAGATGCACCTAACCCTCCAGAGACTTGAGGCCCCAGGGTGTATAGGGGTCTGATGTGGGGATTCGGGAGTGGGTTTATCCTTTTGGAGACAGGGTGAGGTGAGGAGGAGGTATGGGATGAGGAGTGGTTGGGGACTGGACCAGGAGGGGGCTGAAGACTGGATTTTAATAAAAAGATTAAAGAATAAAAAAAATTAAAAGAAAATGACAGAACAATGTTTTAATAATGAAAACAAAAGAAAACAAAAAAATCGAAAGATAATTATTCTCAGAGGCTGATTGAAATGAAATGTAATGAATATGTAATAATTAATTGTATCAATAAAGGATATTTCTATCCATATGAATAAATATGCAGATACATGAACGAGTAAATCAAAAATAAATATATGCCCTCCTATGGGTATTTTTTCCCCTTTTAAGAAGGAGTGGGAGCATCTGCATTTTGGTCATCCTTCTTCTTGAGCTTCCTGTGGTCTGCGGATTGCATCTTGAGTAATTTGAGCTTTTTGGCTAATATCCACTTATCAATGAGTCATATCAAGTGTGTTTTTCTGTGATTGAGTTACCTCACTCAGGATGATATTTTCTAGTTCATTCCATTTGCCTATGAATTTCATGAACTCATTGTTTTTGATAGCTGAGCATACTCCAGTGTGTAGAATACCTGTATGGAGGAGGGGGAGGGGAAGAGATGGCAGTTTATGGACAGGAAACCGGGAAGGGGAATAACATTTGAAATGTAAGTGAAGAAATATATCAAATAAAATAATTTTAAAAAGTAAATATATGTCAGATAATTTTCTCAGTTGAGAAATCAATGTATGAAAATTTCCGATTTTAGATTGACAGTAAAATCATATTATAAGGATCTCCTCATCAACATGATAATAATATCAGAATAAATATGTAAGGTAGGAAGCAAGTCCTAAAGAACTGGGTAAGTAAAATTCACAAATCTCTGAGTCGAGGGGGGCAATGAAATACTCCAAACTGCGCAAAGACAACAAAAATTATCTCCAAGGAGATGATCCACAGGATGAAGCTATAGTAAAGGAAATAATAAACATAGTAGCCAACAACCAATTTTTTTAAATGAAGAATCTATCTACAAACACAGTTTAATACAGAAAAAAAAAGGGGCACTTAGCAGGAAATCAAGGAGAATTTTTAAAGATGCAACATGGACTTTGATATTTAATTTTAACTGCCACCTTGGCTAACTTGTGACATGTGGATCCTAGAAGTAAATAAGCAGTCATGAAAATCATTTCTAGAAAATAAATCAAGGTATAGGAAAATGGCCAACCCCAAGCACATGTTCAAAATCATTATGAAAAGCTAAGGAACTACAGAGGCAGGACCCATGTGTTTGTATACATGCAATCATCATAGAAAGGAAGTCAAGAGTTTGGAATGAAGGAGACAGAGTAGTTGATGAGGGTAGAGGAGGGTGCTCAGATGGTGTAAATACAGTGCAGGGATTTATGAAAATGTAAAACAAAGAAGTAAAAAGATAATTCAACATGCAAATGAATGAAAACAACAGAAAAAAATGAAATAATCCACGCAGAAGGATATTGAAGCATTTAATATGGAAGTTTTCACTGCTACATTTTAAAAGGTGTTAAAAGGAAGTGGGCGGGTGACGGAGAAATCGAGGAAGGGTGATCGATAGCAGAGAAAGCAGCCTTTTAGCTGGCTTAACCTGTAATAGTAAAATGTTGAAAATGTTTTCCTTAAAATTGTGAGGAACATAAATAAGTCCCATCGGATTCTGTTCAATCTTGCTGGATATATATACCTACGGAGTTAGAATATGTGCCAAGGTAATGCGATATCTGTAACTAAAAGCATGAACTATCTTGAGTCCCAAGCAACATAACTACAAATACTTATTTACGTATTCAAGTCTGGCAGTCATAGGATAGAGCGTGTAAGTTGATTTTCTAGACCTCTGACTTTCAGACGTGCTGCAAGCACCTTTATCTGGTAAGCCATCTCAGCAGACAACTATTTATCAGACACCTTTCTAAACAATCCATAAAACTGTATGAAATTCATCTATGAATTTCGTGATATTATAAATTTCCATAGCCTTTGTCTTGGTTATTGTTCTAGTGTTGTAAGAGACAGCAGGGCCAAGGCAACTTTTATACAGGCAAACGTTTAACCAGGGCTTGTTTATAATTCCAGAATATTAGTCCATTTCCAATGACAAGAAGTGTGACAGCAGGCATACTCCCATGCAGCTGAGAGTTTATGTCCTGATTCATAGTCAGCAGTGCAGGTGAGAGACTGGGCCTTCTGAGCTTTTGAAAGGTCAAGGGTCACTCCTAGTGACACACCTCCAAGAAGGTCACAGCTCCTCAACAAAGCTATACCAGCTAATCCTTCCTAAAGTGCTTACCATCTGAGGACAAGCATACAAATATATTAGCCAGTGGGGGCCTTTCTTATTCAAACCTCCACAGCCTTACAGAACAAACAGGAAAGGAAATTTAAGAAGAGTGTCACAAAAATGTTCTGTACTGTCATTTAGCTCCCTTCTGGATCAGCAGCTCCCTTGTTTGCCGCACCATCCATCCACCCTGTTAAGGTTCAGAACTGTAAAAATAAAGCACTTAAAAGCCAACAGTCACTGGAAATTATTTTTTATTACCCACTCAGGCATGTACAAAGCAAGGTCATTTCCTGTGGGAAGAATAGCACAATAGCATCAGGTGGAAGGAAGAAGAACGCAGGCGGCCTGCAGTAAAAATAAATACCATGCAAGGGTTTTTACCTGTCCTACTCAGCAAAGGCAAGCACTTACCGCTTGCTAACCTGACAGGTGCTGAACAGTTCAGCCAAATGTCACTTGCTGAGCAGGAGTTAATTTTACTTATATACGACATCCAAAACTTTGTGTTTCTAAGTTAATGTTCTGAAGTTTAAAAAGACTTAAATAAAGAAGTAAACGGTTAATGAACTGGAAGATACTCTTAAGGGATTAGCCTTTTCACATTGTTTACAGATGAACAAAAATGACAGCTTTGGCTGACTGATTTTCTAAAAGCTGGCATTACATAGTATATCTATAAACAAATGATTCTGTCCATCTAGTGCTTGCTTATTACGATTTGATGTTTACAGTTTAGAGTGTGTGGGAGAGAAGAGGCTGACAGTGGTTAAATGTATAGACACTAAACTACTAAAAAACGTCTAGTTCTCAGTGTATCCACATGTATATCAGTCCCTGACACCCCCTCACCGAAAAAGGAGGGGGAAACTCGGGGAGTATTATGGATGATGTGAAGGAAAGTTTCCAAGAGCCAGAGGTTGGGAAACACAGGTGAGCTTCAGTGTCTTCTGCACCTGACAAAGCCGGTGGGTGTGGCTGCGTTCCCGGAATCTACAACAGATTGCGCCAGTAAAGTTTACTCATGGCTGAGGTGTCCAGGAGGAGCTGTTGGCAGTTGACAGCTAGAGGGAGAGGGAGAGTCTATTTCACAAAGATATGACCTCTGCACAGTTAGATCCTAGTTCACTACATGGCCACATGCCTGTAGACAGCGTGCAGTGGACTCGGTTGCTTACTAACAATAGAGGATATGAAGCCATGAGCGACATTCATGCCGGGCTTGCCATGAGGAGTTAGAAGGGAAGGGAGACGTAAATATGGTCAAAAGATAGTGTTTTCACCTGTGAAAATTTCTAAGTATAAAAGTAATATCGAAATTCTCATTAAATTTATTTTCAGGTTAACCTTACTTAGATCCACTACACGAATAAAATATCCAATTTCTCCTTATTTATGTTTGATATGGTTACAATTAAAAAAAAACTTTAAATGTTTCATGTTATTCTTTAATACCTAAACATTTAATGCTTTCTTTTCTCCCCTTGTTATATCTTATTTAAGTATCTGAAACGGTTTAAAGCAATATCCCCACAGGTACACTTGCGGATGAATTTATTTCTGTCAAATTTGGATACTTTTATTTATTCAAGTGACTCTTAATCTCTATAAGATAACTGAAGAAGAAAATGCATCATTGGATGTTTAAGATTTCTTTAAAGGAATAAGTAACACTAATACCAATTCATATGAACTGATCTGCATATGTAATAGAAGAATTTCACCAACTTTTCAAAAAAAAAAACTAGAAAGTGTTATAGGTAAATAGATTCTTCCAACTTCATTATCTTCTAGGTTTTATTTTCAAAAATTATTTGTGTGCAGTGTGTGACTCTGTCTGTTTGACTGTATGACTGTGTGTGTGTGTGTGAGTGTGTGTGTGTGAGTGTGTGTGTGTGTATGTGTGTGTGTATGTGTCTCTGTGTGTCTGTGTGTGAGTATAGATACCCATGCATACTGGTAATTCTAATGTGGGCATGTATATGTGCATACTTGGAGGACAGAAGAGGTCATGGTATCCATCAGCGATGAAGTTATAGCATTTGCAGTATGACTGACATTTTATGTGGCAGCTGCAAGGTAAATAAATGGTTTTGTGATTCGACAGCAAATTCATTTAACAAGTGAGTCATCCTTCTTTCCTCACTATTTTCCACTTTCTATAATTCTTTTTTATGTACATGGTAAGATGCACTGCGGGTAACATTAATTATATATCACTTTCACTGTATGAAAGCTTTTCTCAGCATTGAGCTATGTTACCTATAAAATTTGTTACATGTTCAATAACAATTTTTAATACTTAGAAAAATCCGTCACTTAGCATTTACATAAGATTTTTTTCAAGTTCAGGCAAATCATGCCTGGTACTCTAAACTTAGTTAATCACTACTTTCTAGAAAGGTAATGGATCTACTGTTGCTTCCTAAACCATAGTAATTCCTAACTGCTTTTTTAATCCTATTCCCATAGATATGGGCCTATCTGTTCCTTCATCAATAAATGTTATGTTGCTTCAGATGGAGACCCTGATAGACATCATTACTTGTCAAAATTCAGAGAGCATCTAATAATAGGTTCCCAGCCTCTACTGACACAACAACACCACAATGGCCTAATTAAGGCTCTAGGAAAACCAGGGAAGAGGGTGTGAAAAGGTTGTAAGTTCAGAGGAACAGGAAGTCTGATGTAATAATGTGCATCTGAGAAATCACAGGAAGAGTACATTCACAAAGTCTCAATAGCATGGCTTTTTAAACTAGACCCTCACAATGACAACACCAGTTACATCAAAATGAGTCGGGCTACTCTCACAGGGCTCTAGGGAACAGCTTCTGGGAGAAGAAACGTCAGTCATTTTCAGGGAAAAGAACCTAAATGGTTATTCAATACCAAATATTCATCCCTAGAAACATATACATGCCACCAACAGTAGAAAGATACACTAGGATGCATTTATACAGTTATGTATCATACAAAAGATGACTGAAATCATAAAGAGAAAATCGTCAGTTTAGGGTGTTATGATGTAACACAAAAAGTAGTTTGTATCATGTAAAATAACTGAGCAAAAACAGCTAATGAAGCAATTAATTTAAATATTACACATTAAGTTCTTTCATAAGAGAGGCATATTTTAAATTCATATAACATGAAGATACAACCAGATGGATTAAAACATTTAGCTGTTTGTGCTTCTTAAGGTTAATAGCCCCAGCACTCATATTTCAGGCTACAATGTCATGAGTTTGATGTCATCCTTGGCTACATCAGTGTGCCTGCCTATTTAGTCATTTGTGTTATACATGAAGAGACTATTTATAAAAATCTATAAACACAGAAGGATGCATGTGCTGGATATTTTTATCATATTGACATACACTGGATTCATAGGGAAAAAAATCTCAATCAAGAAAATGTCTCCATCAGATTAGACTGTAGGAAAGTTGGTGGAGTACTGTCTTGATTAATGATTGATCTGGGAGGAGCCAGCCCACTGTGTACCTTGCCATCCCTGAACTTGTGGTCCTGTGCTATATAAGAAAGCAGATGAACAAGCCATTCAACAGCATCTTCCATTGCCTCTGCTTCAGTCCCTGCCTTTAGGCTCCTAACGAGCTCCTCCCTTGGCTTCCATCTATATGGAAGTCCTGTACAGACTATGAACTGAGACTTGTATGTTGTTTTATTTGACCTCTATGTATAAAGAGTCCACTGAGGTGGTGACAGACATTACAAGAAGAGATCAAGGTCATCATAGATTCATACTTAATTATTTTGTTTACTTTATAAGATACGGATTGCAGTGGCCTTACTTGCTTTTAAAGTAGATAAATTATACTGTATTTGTAAGCCAAGATTTGTCTGTTAGATTCATAAAAATTGATGTTGATGTTTTAGATAATGAGGCCATTTGTTAACATTTTGCCCATGAAGTTTTCATCACGATTCATCATGGAGAAAGATCATTTACAAGTTCTACAAAAAAAAAAAAGATATATTATTATCGTTAAGAAAACTGTGCAAATAAATAAAAAGAGATGGTAGCTGAAATCTTGCCCCTAATCCCAAATATAAGGTTCCACAAATGCATGAAACCATGAAACTATTTATGGATGCATGTGTATATTAATCAAATAGGACAAAAACTGGAGAGAGAGAGAGAGAGAGAGAGAGAGAGAGAGAGAGAGAGAGAGAAAGAGAGAGAGAGAATGAATATCAATAGTAGCATCAGAAAGAAGATAACAGATATAGCTGAAAGGACATTTTCATATGGAATATGTCAGTATTAAAATTAAATTCCAACCTATAAGTGACAAATGAAAAGCGATCAATTGTTTCTAAGAACTTTAGTTGATTATTTTCACTATTGATTGCGAAAGTTCTGCATAGTTTTATATTTTACAAGTTGGAATTCATTACACCCTACACTATCAATTATGTGATTTTTAAATGACATTACCTTTCATTTTTTTAAACCAATATAGAAAGAGGGTTTTTAAATTTTATTTTCTCATATATTACATTCCCAGAGAGTTTCAGCCTTCCCTCATCTCTTCTTAGTCTCTCTCCCCACCTTCCCTCTCGACCAGGGATATTTTTAATAAACTCAACTCATTTAAGTCTGCTCTGTTCTTTGTGCTTGTTTGTATGTTTTAATTGCTGCAATAACAATTGGGCTGAGATAGACCTCAACTGCCAGTGTAAACATTCTATTTACATCTGTGAATGTTGTAAGAAAGTTAAAGTTTCATTTGTCAAAGTGAATATATCTTTACATTAAGGTAAAGATATTTACATTAATGAGGTATCAAATTTGTACCCATTCAGAAATTTGGCCCTAAAAAAAAAAAAAAAAAAAAAAAAAACTAGACACATTCTTTTTCATTCAAAATATTTAGGTAAATCCACAAAAGATTTTTTCTCTATCTAAATTAAAATATGGGTGCCCATATTTACATGCAAACACAGACCACATACAAAAGGTCAGAAAATTTTCAGAGCTTTGACATGGTATCATTGGAAAAAAATGTTAGAAATATTTTGTGATCTAGGATGAATCAGAATATTATGAAGATAGGGCGTAGTGTGGTAATTGACATCTCATCGTGCATAAACCCAATTCCAGTTAGATTATCAGAGGCTACCCATGAAGTCTCTCTCTTCTTCAGTGAGACGTGGGGACTGGGTTTACTTCATTTACCTTTTCAGTGATCGTTTTGATTTCCTTAAGCCATAGAGCCAATAAAGACTTTTCCCCGCTCAGTAAATAAAATAATGGTTTTTCTGTTTCCTGTATTTGGTTCTTTCCCAAACACCAATAAAATGATATTAAATTCTCTCGTTGTGTGTTGAAAGCTTTCAGAGAGAAATGATTGCAGCAGGTTTTTTTCTTCTGAATTTTTGCCTTGTTTAACTCTTTACACTGTGTCAACATTTATACCGTTTCCTTGCAGTATAATTAACACATCTGTATGTTTCGATACATTTTCCTGGTTGAACATCTGCTCTGAAGTCTGTGTGCATTTAAATGTAGAACTTTTTCTCTTTCACTACTTTTCTCTTCCTCATTAGTAAACTTGATGCTTCTTTCAAGACTCTGCTCAAGCAGTACCTCTCGCCACCCCCTAACTGTAGTCTTATTGCTGCTACGTAGCTTCCGCATGATTAATAATTACTTTATGATCCTCTTTTGTGACTTAATACCAAAGTACGATTAGTTACTTTCTTACCCTGGTTCACAGGGTAAATTAGAGTTCATACAAAGTTAACACATAAAACAAAGTGTATAATTTCTTTCATTAACTCCTGACATATCTAAGATAAACCATGATTAAACCATTAAACTCACGTCTCATTTCAGCCTCAATACTAAAACACAAGCACGTCACTTCATCTAAAATTGTTAAGGTGTCAACATGGAGTCAGTCAGTTTCACGTCTCTTTCTTACTAGCTACTTATCAAGAGTGTTATTTTTCCCAAATCTGGTTCTCATTTTCCTCTGTCATCTTATATCCCCAGTAATTCAGTCTTGCTTCGAAGTTTCAGAAATTGATTCTGCCTCAGTTATGCATTTTCCATTTCCTGTCATTCATTAACTAATCATGTAGTATAAAGGGCATATTCTTTTAAAGCATGCTACTTAATCCCGGGTTTTGAGAATTAGGAAGCCAGAAAGCTTTCCTTTTTGTTCAGAATCACTCTGCATTTTCAATCAGAAAGATGGGGAGCTCCCTGCTTTCATCGATCCTCAAACAATTCAATCCCTAATCCAGCTGAGGGTCCAGAAGCCCTGTCATTACATAGAGTGAATGACCACGCCCATTACCAGAACCAGCAATCATTAGACAAATCAACTTTACTTAGGGTGAGTCAAAGTTTATAAAGTTTTGGAGGACCCAGAGTAGGAACTTGTAGGAGTCTAGGAAAAGGTCATTGGCTGGGGGCTTAGGGTACCTGGAATGCCTCATTAGCATAGGGAAGCATTTGAGGATGTCAGGTGCTGACAGAGCAGGTTTATCATTAGGAGGGAAATTGATCCTTCAGTCTAACTGAGGCTATGTGACATTCCTCAGGTAGAATTCTCCAGGCAAAGTCAGAGAAAGAGAAGACTCACTAATGAAGGGAGGCTTTCAACTTGTACTGATCCCAGAGGCTAACTGGTCATGGTGGACTTGGACAAAAAAAAAAAAAAAAAAAAATTAGCACGGTTTTCCCATAGACAGATGGTTGTATTTGCCTCGAAGTTGCATTGAGTTTGAACAAGGATTATCAAACCTCACTGGAGGTTTCTTTAGAAAGCAACAATAGGGCTCTCTATAGGTGCTTTGACCTAACATAAGGTACTCATTACATTTACTGATGCTGTTTTCAAGGTAATAAATAGGCTATTAAATCAGATCTGTTTTTAAGGGAGAAAATAGTAACATTATCTTGATTCAAAAAAAAAAGTTGGAGTGAGTGCTTACACAACTGTGACTGAGAATTCCGAATTGGAGATGCTCCCTCTCCTCTGTCTCAAGTTTAGAAATTTAATGGCTGATTATCAAATGAATAATATTAATTAGTGTCTTTTGTATACAGTTATACATAAATTTAGTAAACATAACATAGTTCATTATAAAATCTTTAAAGTTTGGAATGATGTTTGCACTAATTGTTTCTAAGGAGAAAAATACATCTTGTGAGTATGTAAATATATTTTTTTAAGCATGGCAATATGTCAAAATTATTCTACATGTTATATTTGTTTGTTGTATTTTTTAAATTGTTGTAAGTTTGTGATAAGTTCTGTTATTTTTGCTTTTCCATAATGATCATATTACTAACTTCTTCAGTCATTTATATATTCTCTGCCTAGTATAAAAGTTCAAATCCTACTCTTATATAATATTGATTTATGACTGCTGTTCTGTTTAGTCACTACTCTACCTTTTTTCATCCTTGCTGTAATAATGAAAATAGCATATGTATTCTTAGATATACACACATATATACTTGCAGATATTATAGTAATCTTATTTAGACTTACTTTCATCTGCTAATGAAATTCTCAGGCAGAAATAGTCATATTTATGATTATTAGATTCTGACAAATTATTTTCTATACGGATGTAAATATTTAGACTAAAATTAAACAATTATAGATTCTATTCTTCATTTCTATTTCTAGGCTTCATATTTGGATGAAATTATATAAATGAATGTTTCTTATACTTTAAACATTCTTGGTAACATATATGTTCTATATGCTTTTATAAATCCAATAAACTTTAATATTACCTGTTCCTAAACAGTTTAAAAACTAAAAACACGTATTTGAAGTTACTTACTGATACCATTTGTTTATATATGTTATATATCGTGTGTTTATATGTGTACAAATGTTGTGGACTATATTTCCCTGGGAATAGGCAACTCACATATATCTACTAACCTGGAGAAGAAAGCCATGACGGAGCAATGTTTGGATATCATCAAAAACATTGTGAATCAATGAGGTTTTGGGGGTTATGTTTGTTGTTATAGGGTGGATATGGTTAGCTTAGAGGAACATCAGTGAGGTTCCTCATAGGAGCATATATAACTCAAAAGACAGCTGCACCCCATAGCCTATGCCATCGTATGTGACAGCTCATAAATGCAGAAACCTGGAGTGTAGGACAAAGTCTATGAAAGGCTCAACACACTGGAGTGTCCCTTCAAGGTGGCCCAAATGGTCTGATCCTCTTCCTGGTAGCCTTTCGGCTCTTTAGTTCTTTGAGGTAACATACATTGTCTCAGGTTATATTAAGCTGCCAAGATCAGCTCTGCTGCTTCCAGGTAGCTGGATTTTTCTGACAGGGAACCTCATAAGAGTCTTTACTGCTAATATACTCTTTAGGACAGCACAGCCTAGAAGTGAGTATGCTCAGTTTCACGAATTTCCTAAAGTTATTTTTTATACCTTACTTCCTGTTTCAATGAGGGTTTCCTTTTATTCTATTTTTTAAATTCTTTTATTTTGTGGTTAATCATTCCATTTGTTTACATATCAATTGATATCCCACTTTCCTGTTAAGCCTCCACAAACCTCCTATCCCACATACTCAATATCCCTTCTCCCCTTTGCCTCTCTCTATGAGGGTGCTCTCACACCCACTCACCCTCTCCTTCCCCACTGCTCCAGCATCCCCCAGTGCTGGGGCATCGAACCTCCAGAGGACCAAGGGCCTCCCCTCTCATTGAATTCAGACAAGACCATCCTCTGCCGTATATGAACCTGGAGCAACGGATCCTTTCCTGTAAGCTCCTTGTTAGGTGGTCTAGTTCCTGGGAGCACTGAGTAGTCTGGCCAGCCTACATAGGTCTTCATATGGGGTTGCAATACCCCTTTGCTCCTCTAGACCTTCTGCCATCTCCCCTACCAGATTCCTGGAACTCAGACTGCTGGTTGACACCAAGCATTAACATCTGCTTTGATCAGTTGCTGGCAGAACCTCGCAAAGAACAGCCACACCAGGTTCCTGTCAACAAGCACCTCTTGAGAGCAACCATAGAGTCAGGGGTCAATGTTTACAAACAGGATGGATCCCCAAGAGAGTGGTTCCAGATGGTCCTTCATTCATTCACTCTCTGCTTTTTTTTTTTTTTTTTTTTTTTTTAGGTCTTTGTCTTGAACAAGAACTTTCCCTGTTAAACTTTGAGATGGGTGTGTGGCCCCATCCCTCAACCGGGGGTAGGGAGGATCATGCCTATCTACTGGAGGTGGCCTCTACAGGTTCTATCTCCCCTTCGCTGTGCATTTTGACTAAAGTCATCCCCACTGGGTCCTGGGACCCTCTTGTTCCTGGTATTTGGGACATTCCAGTTGCTATCCCCAGTTCTTCATCCCCCACTGCTACATATTACTATTTGATTCCCTGACCCTCTGTACCTCTCTCCTATACCCTCAGTACCTGAAACTGCTTCCTTATTTTCTACCTCCTCCTCTCTCCCTCCAAGGTTACACCCTCCCTCTACCTCCCCTGTTCCTCTTGCTCTCCCCTCAATGAAGGACTGAAGGATCTATATACACCCTGGTTTTCCTTCCTCCTACACTACATATGGTTTCTTGGTTGAATTGTGGGTATTATGAGCTTTTGGGCTAATATCCATTTATCAGTGAGTACATTCCATGTAGAAACAGGCAGGTAGATCAATGGAATAGAATTGAAGACCCAGAAATGAACCCACACACCTATAGTCACTTGATCTTTGACAAAGGCGCTAAAGCCCTCTAGTAGAAAAAAGACAGCATTTTCAACAAATGGTGCTGGTTCAAGTGGCAGTCAGCATGCAGAAGAATGCAAATCAATCCATTCTTATAGCCCTGTATAAAGCTCAGGTCCAAATGGGTCAAGGACCTCCACATAAAACCAGATACACTCAAACTAATAGAAGAAAAATTGGGGGAAGAACCTGGAACACATGGGCACAGGGGAAAATGTCCTGAACAGTAGAACACTTATGCTATAAGATCAAAAGTTTACCAATGGGAACCTCATAAAATTACAAAGCTTCTGTAAGGCAAAGGACACTGACAATAATACAAAACAGCAACCCACAGATAGGGAAAAGCTCTTTACCAACTCTATATCCAATAAAGGGCTAATATTCAAATACACAAATAACTCAAGGAGGGTTTCTTTTTCAGGAGGAGTATGTGTTTCAATCTGGGAGAAGATTGTCACACAGCATCACATATCCCTCATCACACATATGGAAGTCTGGGGACAACTGAACATATTTAAAAAGTTGTTATAACATCTTTCTAGAAGTAATTCATCCTTCTATATTAGGGTATATAATACAGCCTTCTACTACAAGTAAGTTCATACTCTTTATTTTTGAGAGGGCTAGTCACAGAGATCAATGCATGAAAAACTTCAGTTGCTTGGTATGATATAAGTCAATCTTTATCAGATTTTAATATATATTTTCTTGGTTGAATAAATCACATTAAGAAACGAAGATTGTATCCGTACAGCGAATATATTACAGAGAATGATGTAGTCTAATGAGTTCACCATGCACAACAATTAGAATGTGAGGATTTTGCAGACAAATACACGAAGACCCAAAAATCATAAAGCATACAGATACGTCTATTTATATAGTTTGAATCTTGATTTTTATCTTGCTAATCGAATGCTTTCATTACTTCAGTCTAACATTAAGCTGATTAATTCATTTACACAGTTAAAATTTAATGAGATAATCTTTTATGTTGCTATTTAATCTCTTCCAATAAGTGTGAAGTTTTATTAAAAGGGATAGAATATTTTAACCTAGATATTTCTGATGTCAACAATCATCTATGTTTAGAATTTGGGTAAAAAGTTCCAAAGAACATGAGCCTGGCAGAAACGGCATACAAATACATATAGCACACATTTTAAATAGGTCCATAGAACAGCTTTGAAAGAGCCTTAGAGTAGAAGTCATTGCCCTAATGACAGATTATTCCTCCTTTATTGAAATTCTAAATGTGGATAGAAATGATTTTTTTTTTTTTTATTATTAACTTGAGTATTTCTTATATACATTTTGAATGTTATTCCCTTTCCGGTTTCGGGCAAACATCCCCCTCACCCTCCCTTCCTTATGGGTGTTCCCTCCCAACCCTCCCCCCCATTGCTGCCCTCTCCCAACAGTCTAGTTCACTAGGGGTTCAGTCTTAGCAGGACCCAGGGCCCCCCTTCCACTGGTGCTCTTACTAGGATATTCATTGTTACCTATGAGGTCAGAGTCCAGGGTCAGTCCATGTATAGTCTTTGGGTAGTGGCTTAGTCCCTGGAAGCTCTGGTTGGTTGGCATTGCTGTACATATGGGGTCTTGAGCTCCTTCAAGCTCTTCCAGTTCTTTCTCTGATTCCTTCAACAGGGGTCCCGTTCTCAGTTCAGTGGTTTCCTGCTGGCATACGCCTCTGTATTTGCTGTATTCTGGCTGTGTCTCTCATGAGCGATCTGCACTCACATTTTGATCATCCGTCTTGAGTTTCATTTGTTCTAGGCATCTAGGGTAACTCAAGCATTTGGGCTAATAGCCACTTATCAATGAGTACATACCATGTATGTCTTTCTGTGATTGGGTTAGCTCACTCAGGATGATATTTTCCAGTTCCAACCATTTGCCACGAATTTCATAAAGTCATTGTTTTTGATAGCTGAGTAATATTCCATTGTGTAGATGTACCACATTTTCTGTATCCATTCCTCTGTTGAAGGGCATCTGGGTTCTTTCCAGCTTCTGGCTATTATAAATAAGGCTGCGATGAACATAGTGGAGCACGTGTCTTTTTTATATGTTGGGGCATCTTTTGGGTATATGCCCAGGAGAGGTATAGCTGGATCCTCAGGCAGTTCAATGTCCAATTTTCTGAGGAACCTCCAGACTGATTTCCAGAATGGTTGTAGCAGTCTGCAACCCCACCAACAATGGAGGAGTGTTCCCCTTTCTCCACATCCTCGCCAGCATTTGCTGTCACCTGAGTTTTTGATCTTAGCCATTCTCACTGGTGTGAGGTGAAATCTCAGGGTTGTTTTGATTTGCATTTCCCTTATGACTAAAGATGTTGAACATTTCTTTAGGTGTTTCTGAGCCATTCGGCATTCCTCAGCTGTGAATTCTCTGTTTAGCTCTGAACCCCATTTTTTAATAGGGTTATTTGTCTCCTTGCTGTCTAACTTCTTCAGTTCTTTGTATATTTTGGATATAAGCCCTCTATCTGTTGTAGGATTGGTAAAGATCCTAATCTGATTAAACAGATTCCCAATCTGTTGATTTGCTGTTTTGTCCAACCACAGTGTCCTTTGCCTTACAGAAGCTTTGCAGTTTTATGAGATCCCATTTATGATTCTTGATCTTAGAGCATAAGCCATTGGTGTTTTGTTCAGGAAATTTTTCCAGTGCCCATGTGTTCCAGATGCTTCCCTAGTTTTTCTTCTATTAGTTTGAGTGTGTCTGGTTTGATGTGGAGGTCCTTGATCCACTTGGACTTAAGCTTTGTACAGGGTGATAAGCATGGATCGATCTGCATTCTTCTACATGTTGACCTCCAGTTGAACCAGCACCATTTGCTGAAAATGCTATCTTTTTTTTCCATTGGATGGATTTGGCTCCTTTGTCAAAAATCAAGTGACCATAGGTGTGTGGATTCATTTCTGGGTCTTCAATTCTGTTCCATTGGTCTATCTGTCTGTCTCTGTACCAATACCATGCAGTTTTTATCACTATTGCTCTGTAATACTGCTTGAGTTCAGGGATAGTGATTCCCCCTGAAGTCCTTTTATTGTTGAGGATAGTTTTAGCTATCCTGGGTTTTTTGTTATTCCAGATGAATTTGCAAATTGTTCTGTCTAACTCTTTGAAGAATTGGATTGGTATTTTGATGGGGATTGCATTGAATCTGTAGATCGCTTTTGGTAAAATGGCCATTTTTACTATATTAATCCTGCCAATCCATGAGCATGGGAGATCTTTCCACCTTCTGAGGTCTTCTTCAATTTCTTTCTTCAGTGTCTTGAAGTTCTTATTGTACAGATCTTTTACTTGCTTGGTTAAAGTCACACGAGGTATTTTATATTATTTGGGTCTATTATGAAGGGTGTCGTTTCCCTAATTTCTTTTCTCGGCTTGTTTCTCTTTTTGTAGAGGAAGGCTACTGATTTATTTGAGTTAATTTTATACCCAGCCACTTTGCTGAAGTTGTTTATCAGCTTTAGTAGTTCTCTGTGGAACTTTTGGCATCACTTAAATATACTATCATATCATCTGCAAATAGTGATATTTTGACTTCTTCTTTTTCCGATCTGTATCCCTTGATCTCCTTTTTTGTTGTCTGATTGCTCTGGCTAGAACTTCAAGAACTATATTGAATAAGTAGGGAGAGAGGGCAGCCTTGTCTAGTCCCTGATTTTAGTGGGATTGCTTCAAGTTTTCTCCATTTAGTTTAATGTTAGCAACTGGTTTGTTGTATATGGCTTTTTACTATGTTTAGGTATGGGCCTTGAATTCTATTCTTTCCAGGACTTTTATCATGAAGGGTGTTGAATTTTTTTGTCAAATGCTTTCTCAGCATCTAATGAAATGATCATGTGGTTTTTGTTCTTTCAGTTTGTTTATATAATGGATCACGTTGATGGTTTTCAGATATTAAACCATCCCTGCATGCCTGGGATGAAGCCTACTTGATCATGGTGGATGATTGTTTTGATGTGCTCTTGGATTCGGTTTGCCAGAATTTTGTTGAGTATTTTTTGGCCAATGTTCATAAGGGAAATTGGTCTGAAGTTCTCTTTCTTTTGTTGGGTCTTTGTGTGGTTTAGGTATAAGAGTAATTGTGGTTTCATAGAAGGAATTCGTAGTGCTCCATCTGTTTCAATTTTGTGGAATAGTTTGGATAATATTGGTATGAGGTCTTCTATGAAGGTCTGATAGAATTCTGCACTAAACCCGTCTGGACCTGGGCTCTTTTTGGTTGGGAGACCTTTAATGACTGCTTCTATTTCCTTAGGAGTTAGGGGTTGTTTAACTGGTTTATCTGTTCCTGATTTAACTTCGGTACCTGGTATCTGTCAGGAAATTCGTCCATTTCCTGTAGATTTTCAAGTTTTGTTGAATATAGGCTTTTATAGTAAGATCTAATGATTTTTTGAATTTCCTCTGAATCTGTAGTTATGTCTCCCTTTTCATTTCTGATTTTGTTAATTTGGACACACTCTCTGTGTCCTCTCGTTAGTCTGCCTAGGGGTTTATCTATCTTGTTGATTTTCTCAAAGAACCAACTTTTGGTTCTGTTGATTCTTTCTATGGTCCTTTTTGTTTCTACTTGGTTGATTTCAGCTCTGAGTTTGATTATTTCCTGCCTTCTACTCCTCCTGGGTGTATTTGCTTCTTTTTGTTCTAGAGCTTTTTAGGTGCTGTCAAGCTGCTGACATATGCTCTTTCCTGTTTCTTTCTGCAGGCACTCAAGCGCTATGAGTTTTCCTCTTAGCACAGCTTTCATTGTGTCCCATAAGTTTGGGTATGTTGTACCTTCATTTTCATTAAATTCTAAAAGTTTTTAATTTCTTTCTTTATTTCTTCCTTGACCAGGTTATCATTGAGTAGAGTATTGTTCAGTTTCCACGTATATGTGGGCATTCTTCCCTTATTGTTATTGAAGACCAGCTTTAGGCCGTGGTGGTCCGATAGCACGCATGGGATTATTTCTATCTTTCTGTATCTGTTGAGGCCTGTTTTTTGACCAATTATATGGTCAATTTTGGAGAAAGTACCATGAGGAGCTGAGAAGGTATATCCTTTTTGCTTTAGGGTAGAAACGTTCTATAAATATCCGTTAAGTCCATTTGGCTCATGACTTCTCTTAGTCTCTGTCGTCCCTCTGTTTAATTTCTGTTTCCATGATCTGTCCATTGATGAGAGTGGGGTTGAAATCTCCTACTATTATTGTGTGAGGTGCAATGTGTGTTTTGAGCTTTAGTAAGGTTTCTTTTACGTATGTAGGTGCCCTTGTATTTGGGGCATAGATATTTAGGATTGAGAGTTCATCTTAGTGGATTTTTCCTTTGATGAATATAAAGTGTCCTTCCTTATCTTTTTTGATGACTTTTAGTTGGAAATTGATTTTATTTGATATTAGAATGGCTACTCCAGCTTGCTTCTTCAGACCATTTGCTTGGAAAGTTGTTTCCAGCCTTTCACTCTGAGGTAGTGTCTGTCTTTGTCTCTGAGGTGTGTTTCCTGTAGGCAGCAGAATGCAGGGTCCTCGTTAATATCCAGTTTGTTAATCTATGTCTTTTTATTGGGGAGTTGAGGCCATTGATGTTGAGAGATATTAAGGAATAGTGATTATTGCTTCCTGTTATATTCATATTTGGATGTGAGGTTGTGTTTGTGTTTTTCTTCTCTTTGTTTTGTTGCCAAGGACGATTAGTTTCTTGCCTCTTCTTGGGTATAGCTTGCCTCCTTATGTTGGGCTTTACCATTTATTATCCTTTGTAGTGCTGGATTTGTAGAAAGATATTGTGTAAATTTGGTTTTGTCATGGAATATCTTGGTTTCTCCATCTATATTAATTGAGAGTTTTGCAGGATACAGTAGCCTGGGCTGGCAATTGTGTTCTCTTAGGGTCTGTATGACATCAGTCCAGGATCTTCTGGCCTTCATAGTTTCTGGCGAGAAGTCTGGTGTGATTCTGATAGGTCTGCCTTTATATGTTACTTGACCTTTTTCCCTTACTGCTTTTAATATTCTTTCTTTATTTTGAGCGTTTAGTGTTTTGACTATTATGTGACGGGAGGTGTTTCTAGAAATGGTTTTCTTAATAGGTCATCTTAATTTTGTTTAAAAATCTAATTAAATACTGGAATGAGGAATTGCTCAGTGAGTAAAAGCCTTGTTCCACTAGTGTGACGACGTGGATTCACAGATCAGCTTGGAAGTAAATGCTTGTCTGCAATCTTAGGTTTAGGGCCAGAGAAACAGGTGGTTCTCAGAGCTCACTGGCCAGCCTTTCACACCGGTCAGTAACCTCAGGCACAGAGAAGATCACCTAGGCTCAAGAGGTAAGGTGGAGATTATTAAAGGGATATAATCAAAATCAACCTATGACCTTCAAACTTAAGTATATATAATTATATAATAAACATGCACACATATAACATACGCACACAGACAAGAAAATATTGTTACTATTACTCTACTCTGTCTGGATACTTTAAACAACACAACTAATATGAAGTCTATCTTTTCGAACATTGAATTGTATTTAAAAACCAGTATCAATACTAGTTTAGCAATCAGACAGGTAAACAGAGTGTATAAGGATAGTAGGACTGCACATCTCGCAGTGCAACTGGTCATTTCAATAGAGAAACTATAGCTGAAATAATGGATCATTTCAGCAACTATCATGCCGTGACTTTCTGGTGAATTGAAAATGTAGGACTCTTATCATAATATATAGGAAAGAATAAGTATCTCTACTTGATCGATCTTGAGTTCTTGTTATCAAAGTACCTGACAGAACATGCTACTAGTAGGAAAGGCCTATTTTGTACCACAGATTTGGGGGAGGCGAGGTAGAATTCTCTTTCATAAATTTGCTACTTGGGGTCCAAGGACTAAAGATTCCATGGTCTCTGAAATAAGACTGTCGGTTGAGGACACAGTGTTGAAATGTAGGAGACTGTGGGAGTTATAAGCATAAGAGTGTAAGAGTGGGGTTGAGGATTTGGCTCAGTGGTAGAGCACTTGCCTACAAAGCGCAAGGTCATGGGTTCGATCCCCAGCTCCGAAAAAAGAAGAAAAAAAGGAGTATAAGAGCATCTCTTCACATGAAGTGTTGAAGATAACACCAGCTCACATTGCCGCCATCTTCAAATGTAACACATTATTTTTCCTCTCTTTTGACCACATTGTCATGGATTTTCCTTTGAATTTCAGGCAGAGTTTAATAAAGTCTTCCAACAGGTAATTCCACTTTTCCCCACTTCTAGCCTATTGGTTGAACATGTAGTTTTTGTTTAAAATATATCTTCGATTGTCAATTATTTGAATATTGGAATGATGTAACAATTTGGATAGTATGTCTCTTTTTAACCTGTGTATTAATGACATTTGACATCCCTCTGAGTACATATGTAAGAATAGAGTAATAAAGCTTTGCTTGTGTATCTTTATATGTATTTATGGCTGACCAAATGAGATTGGTAACCTAGCAGTTGGTTTTCTCTTGAAGAAGACAGATTTTCCCTCTCTCTGTGGCCATTAGTTGCCTGTAATGTCACCTGATGGGATAGGGCCTTAGGAAATGGCTCCTGTGCGAGTTGCTGAATTAACTCATATTTGCATTATCCATGTCTTCTTTAGAGAATCATCTGTTGAGTATTAATGTGTGCAGTTCAACTCTTATCCAAAAGACAGCGTTGAGGAGCAGATTTGTAGGTCATCTGTCTCTTATAATCATTCTGCCACTTATTACTCTATGTTCCTTGTGTCAAACATGTAGGTGTTGTAGTGTAGATTTATCAGCATGGGTTAGGAACCTCATAGTCAGTTTTTCTTTTGATTTGATTAGCTATAATAATTCATAATAGTCTATGTCTAAGTACATAAGATACTATTAAAGGATTACACTACATTAGGAAAGTGGCAAAATTGGTTCTCCTCTGTGGTCCAGGACCTTGTTTTCCTTGGTTTTGAAAGGTTATTGAGATTTTTATTTTTATGGGATACATTCTTACTGTAGACTCAGACTTGGCAAGGTCTTGTGTGAACAATCGGGTTGAACTTGTAAATCAATCATATTTAATGTTTATAGTTTCATATAATCCATCTATCTTAGTTTTATTATGTTCAGTTGTACTACAAATAAGTGTATTAAAAATAACTGCCTGTGTTTCATTTATATATGTTGTAATGTATTATCACTTTCAATTTCTACTGACTTATAGCATAATGCATAGACTGAAAAGGACAATTTCTGTTTGCATCTTGAGAAAAAATACATAACTTTGGACTGATTTTTAATCTGTAATTTTTCCAGATATCTTATATTACATTTAACTTTTCTGTATTGTCTGGCATTTGAGTGTGTGCACATGTCACTGCTTTGGAAATCACAGGACAATTTTGCATTAGTTGGTTTTCTCCTTCCTACTCTGTGATTCTGGGAATTTTTTAAAATTTATATTTCTTTTTTACTTATTCTCATTACATCTGGACCACTGCCCCACTCCTGACCACCCCCTCCCAGAGTCCTTCCCTCATCCCTCTCCCCTTATCTTCTTAGCAGGTAGGGCCTCTCTGGGTATCCCCTGACCTTGGTACTTCAAATTTCTGTGAGGTTAGATCCTTCCTCTCCTACTGAGGCCAGGCAAGGCAGTACAGCTACAACATTTCCCAAGAACAGGCAACAGCATTTGGGCGACCCCTGTTTTAGCTGTCCAGGACACACATGGAAGTTAAGTTGCATGTATGCTGGATATGAATGAGGAGACCGGGTTTAGCCCATGCATGATTTTTAATTGGTGGTTCAGACTCTGAGAGTTTCAAGGGTGTAGATTGCTATCTCTATGCAGTTGTGGGGGCAGACACCAGATAAGGCAAGAGACTGTGATTGGGCAGTGGAAAAGGAAGGCAGGGTGTGAATTTTATAGCCAAGAGAGTACAGACAGAGGAAGGGAAGAAGAGGAGGACGCAAGATAGAACCTATAAGAGAGGAAGAGGAGCCAGGACCACACAATCCTAGGAGCCATAAGTATGGGGAATCGCTTAGATAGATGGTTAAGTAATAAATAGGGTGCGTTTGCCCCATCTAGGTGTGTAGCTTTGTGTTTATATCAATGCCGTTTTGAGTTCATATACATAATATAAATCTGACTGATAAATTACTCTAGAGGCTTTCTAGAGTTTTGATTTTACCAGGTTACAGGGGGCAGGGGGGATAGAGGGGGTTGTGACAGCTAACCATAGTGGGCAGATGGCTGGAATGTGAGCAGGGAGTCTGCCAGGCTGAGAACAGGGCTAGTCTGTCCACCAGTGCCTTGCTGGCGGTAGCATGGGATTCTTATTTATATTTCAGAGAACACCAAGGGTCCAGGTTAGTCCACTCTGTTGGTCTGCCTGTGGAGTTTCTATCCCATTCAAGGTCTGCAACCTCCCTCCTAATCTTCTGTAAGAGTCCCCAAGCTCTATCCACTGCGATGAAACTTGGGATTCTGGAATTTTTATCAGATTTATCAATTTATCTTAATTTATCAATTAAGGTTTATCAGGAACAACCAATCACATCCCCTAAGTTACATCTTCAGATGAAAATTATGTTTATATTAAGCAAACTGTAACACTTCAGTTTATCAAGAAAATATTCCTGATTTATTACGTAGCGTGAGATACTTTCATTCACTTAGCATTATTGTAACCTGACTTTAGTTACATGTGTTGCAATATACTCACTTAAAAACTGAAAATTCAGTCTCCATGATGAGAATCATGGTGATTAATGTGATACGATTATTTGTTTACTGCATGAGCTAAAATTATTGTTAAGACATAATATTTATTTAAAACATTTAAGATGTGAATTAGTTATATTAGCTTAGCAAAATTTGTATGAAGTATGGAAACTTGTATTAAAGTTGTCATACTGTTTGTGGTGCGTTAGAAATAATGTATGTTACTTTAATTTAATTTAAAAATTTTAGTAATGCTTATTGAAGCAATAAACACATGATATTTAATTAATTAATGTTTTACTTCAATAAATATTGTGCATAATAGCTTGAATCATTTATATACTTTAATATTGTGCATAGAGAATATAAACATTCATTTATATACTTTAATGAATGAAACATTCTGGTAATTTCTTTTGACAAGATTTAGTACCATTTGAATAGATGGTATCATATATGTAATGAAGAAATTAATTAATAGACTAAGGAGAAAATTATGCTGTTGTTGATTTCAAATGCTCATAAAGGACAAAAGTTGGACATATACCCAAAAGAGGCTACACCAAATCACAGGGACATGTGTCCCACTGTATTCATAGCAGCCTTATTTATAATAGCCAGAATCTGGAAACAACTCAGACGTTAGTCAGTGAACGAATGGATACAGAAAATGTGGTACATTTATACAGTAGAATACTACTCAGCTGTTAAAAAGGATGACTTCATAAATTTTGCAGGCAATTGGATGGAACTAGAAAACATCAACCTGAGGGAGACAGACCAGACCCAAAATGAGGTACCTGGTATGTACCCACTGATTAGGAAATATTAGCACAAAAGCTCAGAGTACCCACAATATAACTCGCAGACCATATGAAGCTTAACAAGAAGGAAGGACAAAGTGTGGATGTTTCAATCCTACTTAGAAGGGAAAAGAAAATAATGAGGGGAAACAGAGGGATGGAAGGCCCTGGACAGGAGAGAGGGGAAGCAGTGAAATAGGGGGGCAGGAGCAGGTAAGAGGGGAAGACAGGAAAGAGGCCAGAGGATGAGGAAAATGAATAAAACTGTACCGTACTGGGTGCTGGGGAATGCATGGAACGACGAGAAAGTCCTAGAGAGCAGGAATGCAAACGTCTCCCAGGAACCAGTGGGACATTAGTGGAAATGCACAACAGTGGGGAAACAGAACCTAAAGAGACCACCTCCAGTAGGCAGACATGCCCTCCAATTGAGTGATGGGGCCACCCACTCATCTCAAAAATTTTAACACAGAATGATCCCCATGTAAAGGAAATATAGGGCTTAAAAATGGAGCAGAGACTTAAAGAAAAGCCATCCAGAGACCACCCCACCCTGGGATCCATCCTATCCACACACAACAAACCCTGACACTATTGCTGACGTCAAGACGTGTTTGCAGTCAAGAGCCTGGTATGGCTGTCCACTGAGAGGCTGTACCAGCATCTGACTAAGGCAGATGCAGAAACTCACAGCCAACCATTGGACTGAGCCTGGGGATCCCAGTGGAAGAGTGAGGGGAAGGACTGAAGGAGTTGAAGGGGATTGCATCCCCATAGGACGGACAACGATATTAACTAACCAGACTTCCCAGAGTTCCCAGGGACTAAACCACCATTGAAAGAGTACATATGGAGTGACCCGTTGTTCCAGATACATATGTAGCAGAGGATGGCATTGTCTGGAATCAGTGGGAGAGGAAGACATTGGTCCTATGGAAGCTTGATGCCCCAAAGAAGGGGGATACTAGAGGGGTGAGGTGGGTTGAATAGGTGGATGCAGGATCACCCTCTTAGAGGTCAATGGGAGGAGATATAGGATGGGGAGCTTGTGGAGGGAAAGCCAGGAAGGGGGACAATATTTGAAATACAAATAAATAATAGAAAAGAAATGAAAAACATTGAACTGCAAAAAAATTCTGAAATGATATAAAATTAGGCTGCAAATATATTAAAACCTTTATTTTCAATTTAAAGCTCCCTTAAACTAAACATTCCAGAGTTGAATTATACATAATTATGATTTCAGAATTATTCTTTTGAAAATGGAATCAAATCTGCCTGTTTAAGAGATCACACAGTATGTGTTTAGTATGTAAGATATATTCCTGCCTGCAAACACACACACACACACACACACACACACACACACACACACACACACACGCGTGCACATATACACGTGCTTTTAGCAAGCCAGTCCATATATATTATTCTAGCAGATGCTCAGGACTAACAAGAAATAAACAATGTCTATTATGTTTAAATCCAGTTTCTTCTAGATGTTACATTATGTATGTAATGTACATCCAGAAATACATTAATGTATGTAATGAATTAATGAATATAATGTCCATCCATATGTACATTATGACTACTTACTGAATAATTTTGTTCTGGGACTAACATTGAGTCCTTCTGTCTATCAATGAGAAATAGACTATTGAAGTCAGAGAAATGTAGAGGATTGAAACTTGATCCTAGTGGATGTAGTATGTGGGATCAGATAGGAGACAAAACTATTAATTTTTACGAAGTCATACAGGTAGTTGAACAAAGAGACCGTTTCCAAATTGCTTTTCGTTTTAACATACTACCAGCAAACGACATTGAATTTTCATTCTCTCTCTGATCACCTACTTTTTTTTAACCCATACTAAAAAGGATTCAATGGATTAAAAATATTAACCAAGTGTCATGATTGCCTGTTTTGAAGAGTTGTCTAAACAGAAGTTTGAGAGTGAAAGATAGCCTTAGCATTCTCACTGACTGAGGTCTACAGGTTCATCAGTGTTCTTAGGACATGAACATTTATTTTTCACAGTTCTCCGTTTGCTTTCCTATGACACGGGTAACATCTCTGGTGTAATTAGCTTCTGAAATATTTTGCTACAGCCCTCATCTTAGAGATGAATGACAAGACAACTCAATTATTGAGAGGAGTCATTGTGAGTGAATCCCTAGGTCTCTCATCATATCCATCACTTAATTAAATTATGTCTTAGTACATTAATGTCTTTTGGGGGGAGCTGGAAACTTCATGAATGTAAGGACTAGGGAGTTTCACCATGTATATCACTGAGACCTGATAAGAAAGGGTGTGAGATTCTAAAAAGCAAGCCGCTGCAATCACGAGTTAAGCAGTTTATCACCACCTTGTGTCTGCATCACTTGAATTTGTTCCATAGTCATGTTGTATTAATGTGCATCTATGTGTGTTAAAGCTGCCTTTGCCTTGTTCTCTTGTGGCTGTATGAAATGAGATAAAAGTATGACAGGATAGTTCCATACTTGTTCCTATGCAACAAAGACTTCAAAAATAACATCTCGTTTGAAATTAGGTCTCATATAAGAAGTCATTTATGCAATGGATAAGTAGCTCTTGAGGAGCAATGGTGTGTGGAAACATAGACTAATTGACATTCTCACAAATGGACCGTCTATGGTTTAAGCACAATATAAAGCAGAAGACTGAGAGAGGACATACTAAGGACATTTGAAATCATGCTTTGCATGGGTATGCTAATACAATGGGCTCTAGAATAATTTCAAATGATGTTTTATTATAAAAACATGAAAAGGAGAGGCTGATGAATTTTTGCAATAGAACTAATTACTATTCCTGTTAGCATACGCTATTTCTTCATTTAAATTTTGCATATTTAATTAGATGGATCATTAAATGCAAATATTCACTTGTAAAACCCTACAAGAATTAGTGACTTAATCATTTTGTTATACTGCAAAATCACATAAAATTTTTAAAAAGAAAGACGATGTCATGTGTTCCCTAGGTTTTGATTTTCCTATAAGCCTCAGCTGTAAATACTTTTTCCTTGTAAAATAAATAAAATGTATTACTTTTTCTCTCAGATAAATTAAATGCTAGTGGATATTTAACCATATTACTTCATGCAGCAGAGATCAACACAAGCCACTGGATCTCTGTAACTGCAGTTCTATGCAGATGTAAGCCACCAGACGTGGTTGTTTGGAATCTAGCTCCAAGACCCTCTCCTAGAGCAGTAAAATACTCTTTATTATGAAGCTTGCTTTTATCGTAGTTTTAAACAGTGTTAAGTTCTGAGATAATTTATTTTATTGGGAAATATATTTCCAAACTGGTTCTATAGGCTGTAACTGAGATTTTCTTTAAATTCTCATGAGACGTGAATTCTTTCGGGTTTATGTTACCAGTTTGAGTTAGCGATGTTAAAATTCGAGCCACACACTCACAATTGGCTATCTTGGGAAAGCATTTTGTCTTATTTTCTCCGGTGTCAGGCTATGATCACACCACTCTAAAATTCTTCAAGTTATGGATCATCTCCCTCATCTCCGCGAGACTATTTTACCATCAAACACAGTTCACTAGCTGTGTCAAAGTCCAACTTTACTGGCTGCGAATCAGAGTAGAATGGTATTTCCTTCTAACAGAGGGGCCATTTCCCTCATTTTATTATTTTTATTACTGGACACCATAGCAAACTAGCCAGTGGACTGTGCATTCACAGACATGGGCCCGCCCGGAGGACTCACTTCTCAGCAAATGATCCCTCTCGTCTGCCTGGCTGGCCCAGCAAAGGACAGGGATACAATCATCTTGATCAATGAACCCGAGGAAAAGCAGAGCAGGCAGGACACTAATCAAATAAGTGGATCTGCCGAGGCTAATCCTTCAGCCCCAAACTCTGTTTCTTGAGGGCCCACAGGAGATAAGCAGAGAAAAGAAAGCCAGACAATGTGCTGTACTTGCAAGCCTGGAGTCAGCCCTCTGCTCCAACCCCGCCACGTAGTCACCTTGGGAATACACACTGCAGCAAACTTACAGATGCACAGTTTGCTTCAAAGGCACTTTGTCCATACATTTTGCGGCTGTCTGGTGTGTTCAAAGCTATTGAATAATCACATGTGTAGTACAAGTATCATCATCGTGTAGAGAGCAGGATGCGGGAGACACATTTATACATAATTAGTAGTAATGTAGTCCCCAATGTAACACAATTCAGAGCATTAGAATTAAAAGCAACTAAAGTAATGAATCTGGGTCAGTATTTGAAATAGACATTTATGAACAATGTCACCTTGAGAAAACAATTTCATAGCTTGGAACTTCAAACAGCTCTGAAAAATGACAATAGTAATTAAATAGTAGATTTTATATGGTTTGAGGATCTACTTAGAGGTGATAGTTATGACTTACACTTAATATGTGCAACATTAATTTTGTCTTAGTCTTATTAAACAGTTGCTCCAATATTAATCTTAATTAAAATATGTTATGGATTTATATATAGAATTTTAGAATTAATTAAAATATAAATAAAATAACACATTCACATTCATAATAACTTCAGGAATGAAAAGAGCATATTAATATTAAATTACACAAAGAATACAGTAGAATATTATGCAAACAGTATAAAAAGTTATTCTGTTAATTAATTTCAATTTTACAAATGATAATTCATCATTGGAATTCCTATCTATTAAAACATTTTCCGGGTTGGGGATTTAGCTCAGTGGTAGAGCGCTTGCCTAGCAAGCACAAGGCCCTGGGTTCGGTCCCCAGCTCCGAAAAAAAAGAAAAGAAAAAAAAAACATTTTCCATCATACACTGTGGATGTCACTATAACCAATTTATCAGATGTTAATGAGGACATTTATTTTCTAAACTTAAGAATAAGTTACTAAGCAAGAGGCTCCCAGGACCCTTTGCATGACATCAGTTGAAATACCCAACAAAGGGGAAAAAGAAAACCTGTAGAGACTTATCCAGAGGATAGGCACAGGCCCCAGTTAGGGATAGGGCCACTGACCCACCTCAAAAATATTAACCCAGAATTGCTCCTGTCTAAAGGAAATACAGAGACAAAGAGTAGAGAAGAGACTGAAGGAAAGGCCATCCAGAGACTGCCACACATGGGGATCTATCCTACATGCAGCCACCAAACCCAGACACTATTGCTGATGCCAAGAAGTGCTTGCTGACAGGAGCTTGATATGGATGTCTCCTGAGAGGCTCAGGCAGAGCCTGACAAATACAAAGGCAGGTTCTTGCAGCCAACCATTGAACTGAGCATGGGGACCCCAATGGAGGAGTTAGACAATGGACTGAACGAGCTAAAGGAGTTTCAATATCAACCAACCAGACCCCCAAGAGCTTCCAGAGACTAAACCAGCAACCAAAGGATGCACTTGGAGGGACCCATGGCTCCAGCTGCAACTGTAGCAGAGTGTGGCCTTATCTCTGTGTGTGTGTGTGTGTGTGTGTGTGTGTTTGTACACACGTGTGCACACACATGTGCACACTCAAGAACCCCCTCATAGAAGCTGGATGGAGGAAGGGATGGGAGAGGGGGTTTGGGGAATAACATTTGAAATGTAAATCAATAAAATAACGAATAAAAAAATTAAAAAAGGAAAAGTCATTACTATTTCGTTAAAGTTGCTTTAAACATACTTAAGCTTAGATAATGCTTATTTTTATGGGAGTTACTCAATAAACATATCCCAAAGACAGAAAACAATGGATAATAGCAAGAAAAACAGTCAAGTATGTAGAAGCAAAAGTAGGAAGTTTACAGAAAACTCCTGTGCCATTTGTGACGAAATAGGTAGAAGTGAACCTTACTATGTCAGGTAAAGACAGAAAGATAGCACATGTTTACTCCCATAGCTGGATTCTAAAATTCATCCTAATACACTGAACAGTAAAAGACACTCAGGTAAAAATGCTTATAATAAACAAACTTTAAATTTATATACAGAAACAGGTCTTTAGGGAAATTTAGGTAAGAGGAGAAAGGGCCACAAGAGATCTCTCTATCCTGCAGTAGAAGGTTCAGTTCTAATGGTGCTCCTTATATCCATCCCACTATTGAGATTCATTTCATAAACTGTCAGTGTCATAACGACTGGTATGGAAATGTTGGGAGTCTATCAGAACATTTTGTTTCTCTTACACATAAGCTATGCGTTTTGCTGTGTCATAGATAACAATATTGCTTTAATTCATTAACTGAGATGAAAGTGTTTTGCTACTGTTTTTATTTTTTCTACACTTTATTCCAGAAGGTGCTAATAAAAAGCCTTTATCATTGATCCATTTCATGGTGATAGAATGCATATCAAGTACACTTGTAAAGTTCCTAGAATGTTGGATTTTTTTAAAACTGTGATAATCAATATTATAAAAATATTATAAAACTAGGATAAGATGTTATAAAGCATATTATAAAATACAGTTGCATATTATAAATTATATATGATATATTATAAAATAGGATTATAAAAATAGGGTATAAATTATTTGGGCCAGAGTGTTTAACTTTTCTATTCCTTCTCTCTAAATACATTGAAAATGTAGAGGCCGATTGTACAGGAGATAAGTGAATGAAGCTATCTTCTGATTTCCTGTCACATGACTGAGGAAAGCCTTTTGTCTGTAAGCCGGCCTTCAATAAATCATAATTCCTGGGAGAACTCCTGCCCATAACATGTTATTTACAGGCCTGACGGTTATAAAGTCAATGCTGAAGGGCAAGCATATTATTCTTCTATTTCATGCTTCCAAACCTCTAACTGCTATGTAGACGGTAGGTGGAAACATTGTTTTCTAAGTATATTTAGTACTTTCATGACAAAGAAGCTTTTTATTACTATCTATCCATTATAAGATATTTATTAATTAACAGTAAAAACAGCCTCTTTCCTTAGGTAAATCGACTTTTCCATATTTAAGCATTCATGAATGTTACTATTCTCTGATTTTTATGCAGAATGAACTATTAATCTCTGGCTATAACTTCAATTGAAATGAGTGAAATGCCATTTATTAATTACTTTCTTTTTCTGGAAAGAAAGTTTGGAATTAACATTTCAACTACTAATCTCCACATTGAATGCAAATACTGTGTGAATTATTTCCATATAATCAGGGGTCACTGTGGTCAAAATGTGACTTTACATTTAACCCAGAAAAATGCCCAATTAAAGATAAGCTACAAGCTTCTACTCCTTCCATGCTCCTCTCAAAGGGTCCCTGCAGGGGTCATACAAGGAAGGGACAAGAATGAAAGACCTGTGCAGATTCATCTTGTCAACCTGGATCAAGGCTTCAGGGAATGTAATGCCAATCAGTTTATTCGCAACAAATGTAAATGTAGTATAGAAAAAAGTTTCCCAGTGTGATACATCCCTGGTGCACAAGAAAGCATAATCACATTGAAATTCAACTCAAGCTGTGGGTCATTTATTCCATGGAGACGAGATATAGAGCGAGGCTACCTGCACTAGCTGAAAGGCCTAAGTGTCTGGCCTGGTCTCTGTCATACACATAGCATAGAGGGCATTTGGGCTATTAGCTCCTGTTGGTCCTGTGTGTGGGAGTTTCGGCAGCCTCTGGCTATAAGAGTAATTTTGATTATTAGCCACCTCCGGTTCCGGTTGTGGGAGATTGATAAGGTCTGACCCAACGGATAACACAGATCACCAGGCTGTTAATCACTCCAAGCCTCAGATTTCTGGGTGGAGAAATAGGTATTTTATCCTTCCTATTGGAGAGACAATCCTGTGTGCTTAGCATTGCTGGCTTCTCTGGAGATCCGTACACTCAAGGATCTTCAGTCTATGCTCCCAACACATTTCCACTTCACTTTTATTGGAAATACTGGACTTCGTTAATTTTTAACAAAAACTACTGTATTTCTTCTGATTTATATTTGTTAAACGATAATCAATTGTAGACAGAGTCTCATCAACGTTAATGCATGTGCTCAGTTTAAAAGTTTATTCATTTGAAATTTGTGGATTTAATTCAATCCTTAATCCATGAGGGTTTTTTTTTTTGGGGGGGGGTTGTTTTCAATATAAATAACAATTGACTCTATGTCAGCTGCTAGGAAAAAGTATAATTGTAGAATTCCAATGCTTCAAAAATGAATAAAAAACATGACTCTGGTGTGAAAAAAGAGGTTTTTATTAATTAATTAATTGATTGATTGGTTAATTATTTTTTACACTCCAGATTTTATTCCCCTCCCGTTCCTCCCCCGAGGGTTCAATATACCATACCTCCACCCTGCATCCTAGCACTCTGCCTCCCTGTCCCCTCAAGGATACCCCCACCCTACTCAACCCCCAGACCTCTAAACTTCCTGGGGTCTCCAGTCTCTTGAGGATGAGGTGCATCTTCCCTGACTGAACCCAGACCCGGGGTTCTCTGCTCTATATGTGTTGGAGGCCTCATCTCAGCTGGTGTATGCTGCCTGGTAACTGGGAAAGGGAATAACATTTGAAATGTATATTAAAAAATCAAAAAAAAGAAAAAAGAAAAAAAGAAAAAGTTGCTAGGGTAAGATTCCTCCAGTTTCTTTACTGGTGCACTTAGTGCTATGAATTTTCCTCTTACCACTGCTTTCATTGTGTCCCATGGGTTTGTCTATGATGTGTCAACAATTTCATTAAATTCTAGGAAGTCTTTAATGTCTTTCTTTATTTCATCCTTGACCACTTGTGGTTGCTTTTTTCTCCCTCCCAAGTGAAACTGAGGTGTCCTTCAGCTTGTTGACCTGATTAGCCATTCCTTCAGCCTCTGCTCCAAACTTTGCCTCCTTATCCCCTCCTATGAATATTGTCGTTCCACCTTTTAAAAAGGACTGAGCATCTATACTGTCCTTCTTCTTCAGCTTCATGTGGTCTGTGGATTGTATCTTGGGTAATTCGACCTTTTGGGCTAATATCCACTTATCAGAGAGTGCATAGCATGTGTAATTTTCTGTGATTGGGTTACCTCACTCAGGATGATACTTTCTAGTTCCATCCATTGGTCTATGAATTTCATGAAGTCATTGTTTTCTGATAGCTGAGTAGTACTCCATTGTGTAGATACACATTTTCTGTATCCATTCCTCATATGAAGGAAATCTATGTTCTTTACAGCTTCTGCCTATTATAAATAAGACTTCTTTATTAAATTCCAAACAATTTAGGAATATTCCTCTTTCTCTACATCTTAGCATCTCTTGTCTCCTGAGATTTTGATTTTAGCCATTCTGACCAGTGTGAGGTGGAATCTCAGGGTTGTTTTTATTTGAATTTCCCTGATGATTAAGGATGTTGAACATCTCTTTAGGTAATTCTCAGCCATTTGATATTCCTCAGCTGAAAATTCTTTGTTTAGCTCTGTACCTCTTTTTTAATAGAGGTATTTGGCTCTCTGTTGTCTTCTTGAGTTCTTTGTATATTTTGGATATAAGCCCTTTATCAGATGTAGGATTGGTAAAGATCATTTCCCAATCTGTTGCTTGCAAATTAATAACACATCTGAGAGTGCTAGAATAAAAAGAAATAAACTCACCCAAGAGGAGTAGATGGCAGGAAATAGTCAAATTCAGGGCTGAAATCCATGAAATAGAAACAAAGAAAACAATACAAAGAATCAGCAAAACCAAAAGCTAGTTCTTTGAGAGAATCAACAAGATAGACAATCTCCTAGCCAAACTAACTAAATGGCCCAGAGGTAGTATACAAATTAACAAAATCAGAAATGAAAAGGGAGACATAATAACAGAAATGGAGGAAATTAAAAGAAAATTATTGGATCCTACTACAAAAAGCCTATACCAAACCAAACTAGAAAATCCAGACGAAATGGATACTTTTCTAAAAAGATAGCATTAAACAAAGTTAATTCAAGAGTAGGTAAATTTTCTTTCTTTTTTTAAATTTTTAAAAATTTTTTTATTAGATATATTTCTTTACTTGCATTTCAAATGTTATTCCCTTTCCTGGTTTCCTGTCCATAAGCCTCCATTCCCTCCCCTGTCCCTCCCCCACATTCCCCCTACTGCCCCCCATATTCCCCTGCACTGGGGGGTCCAACTTTGGCAGGACCAAAGGCTTCCCCTCGGTCAGTCCATGTATAGTCTTTCGGCCCACATGGTGTACAGGTCATATATATATATATATATATATATATATATATATATATATATACATACAGTCACCAAAACTGGATAAGACTGAAGAAGGTAAGAATTGCATGCTGACAAGAGACTGATATTGCTGCCTCCTGAGAGGCACAGCCAGAGCAGCCTTTGTATGTTACTTGACCCTTTTCCCTTGCAGCTTTTAATATTCTTCCTTTGTTCTGTGCATTTATTGCTTTGACTATTGTGACAAGAGGATTTTCTTTTCTGGTCCCAAGTATTTGGTGTTCTCTAACCTTCTTGTACCATTATGGCCATCTCTTTCTTTAGGTTGGGGAAGTTTTCTTCTATGATTTTCTTGAAGATGTGTTCAGGTCCTTTGAGCTGAAATCTTCAGTCTCCTCTATTCCAGTTATTCTTAGATTTGCTCTATTCATTGTGTCCTGAATTTCCTGGATGTTTTGGGTTAGGAGTTTTTTATATTTCGAATTTTCTTTGACCATTGTGTCAATATCTTCTACCTACTGTATCTTCTACAACTAAGATTATCTCTTCTATCTTTTGTATTCTGTTTGGTGATAATTACAGCTGTAATTCCTGTCCTATTTCCCAGGTTTTTCAGTTCTTGATTTGCCTCCCTTTATGGTTTTCTTTATTGTTTCTTTTCTTTTCTTTCTTTTTTTTTTTTTATTAACTTGAGTATTTCTTATGTACATTTCGAGTGTTATTCCTTTCCGGTTTCCGGGCAAACATCCCTTCCCCCCCTTCCTTATGGGTGTTCCTCCCACCCTCCCCCATTGCCGCCCTCCCCTGACAGTCTAGTTCACTGGGGGTTCAGTCTTAGCAGGACCCAGGGCTTCCCCTTCCACTGGTGATCTTACTAGGATATTCATTGCTACCTATGAGGTCAGAGTCCAGGGTCAGTCCATGTAAGTCTTTTAGGTAGTGGCTTAGTCCCTGGAAGCTCTGGTTGCTTGGCATTGTTGTTCATAAGGGTCTCGAGCTCCTTCAAGCTCTTCCAGTTCTTTCTCTGATTCCTTCAACGGGGTCCCTACTTCCCCTTTTTTAGGCCTTGGATTGTTTTTATGCAATTCCTTCACTTGTTTGATTATGTTTTCCTGTATTTCTTTAAGGGATTTATTTGTTTCCTCTTTACGGCTTCTACCTGTTTACCTGTGTTTTCCTGTATTTCTTTCATTCAGTTATTTACATACTCCTTAAAGGAATCTATTATCTGGACTGAAGAGATGGCTTAGCATTTACATGGCTAGGTTCACAACCAAAATCCATGAGGATTTTATCTTAATCCATTGAAATACTAACAAAGTATTAAGTACCATTTTTATCATCTTTCAATGAATATGTTTTTAATTAATAAATTTTCAGTTACATGTACATACTGTGTGTGCTCTTTATTTTCTGAAATATTTGTTGAGATTACCTAATTAAACAAGATATCTTTTGATGTATTACAAACAATCTGAGCCTTTTTTAAATGTATATACAAAGAAGGCAAATTTTACTCAATTTTATACTTAATGGTGAAATTTCTTGCGTGTCTACGTGTGTGTATTATCGTGAATGTGTTTTTATGTGTTCACACACAATTTTGTAGAGGACAACAGGCCACTTTCAGGAATCAATTCCCCCTCCCAACATGTAGCTCTCTGGAACTAAATTAAGGGCATCAAACTTGGTCTCAGGCACTGTCTCCCATTGAGCCAACTCACAGGAATAAGAAACTAAAATTCAAATGTTGAAATCACACAGACAGACAGACAGACAGACAGACAGACACACACACACACACGAAGATACGATACAATTTTCTCTAACCTTGCATTTAAATACAACTAAACTCCTCTAAAATCACACAAGCAAAATAAAGATAAGGCTATAATGGAGAAAGCAGACAGTATAAATCTTTTGGGGAATGACTGACTGAATGGAATGATGGTATATTTCCTTGTTCTTCCACTGTAGCTATTCTGAACTTGACACTAGACAATTTAACTACCGTGAAATATTGATACCTTTGAACAATAAAACCCACCAAAGATTCTGCCAGTTGTGTAAAAAAAGACCAGGAAACAGAATAATCTATCATTACAGAAACTCCTAGAACATGTTCTTTCCTTGTTTGCTACAGTAACACAACATTAAAACTTCAGCTTCTCCCCTATATTTGCTAGCAAAACTTGAGTAAGTACACTGAATTTCATTTCAATGTTCAACCAGAGTGAAACACATAGACATTACAAGCTATGCTCCTGTCAGTCACTATAGCTGCACACTATGGTATCGCCAGAAACCATATTATGAGTGGGAACCCATTTTACTCGGTGTCATAAAGCACAGTAATTTTTTATATAGAAATGGCCAAGACACAATGAGAACATTCACTAAATTATAATGAAAGGGACTCACCAAGTAGTGTCAGTAAAATTTACGTGTAGAGATAAAACTAACTTTTTATGACTTGTTCCCTTAAAGACATCTCAGTTGCTGTTTGTTTTCTGTGGAAGATGCTGAGGAAGTTAGACTTTTGTTTTCTTTTGTTTTGTGACATAACCTCACTGTATAGCTCTAGCTGACATGGACCTCACAGTGTAGACTAGGCTGCCCTTAAACTCAGAGAGATACACTTATCTCTGTGTCCGAATGCCAGAATTAAAGGGGTGAGTCACCATACCTGGGAAGGAAGCTATATTAATGGTGATCAACAAACAGACTTATCCTTTACCCAGCTACATTGTTAGAGAGAGCCAGTAAAACAAACGATTTGAATATGACCTGGAGTCCTGTGACACCCTATGAAAATACTCATATGTCCATTAATAATTCCAATAATACTAATAATCTGTACACTCCCATAGTGAATGAATGAAAGTGAAAATAAATGTCAATTCTGATATAACAGAGATGTTACAATTTTTTGGCATAGATTTCAATTCAGCCATGGTAAAAATGCTTCAATGTGTGTGTATCGTATATCCATATAAAGCAGGTAGATTTCAATATGAGCTTTTCGAAAGACCTTTAGTGTAATTTATCCCTCTATGTATTTCATCCTCTATACTACCTTACTTTAATTAACTCCAATTTAAATTCCACGTGAATCTGAGGAATTATTGTTGGTTGACAGGTGCTGGAATGTATTCCATTTTCTATAAGAGAATATTCCCCATGTCAGCCACACTTGAGCGGAAGGATACACATCAAAGAATAAGTAAGGAGCACAATTTGTTTTCTATGGCTTAAAATACAAACAACAACCACAAAGAAGAGGCCGAAGTGAATGAACAGCAAAGGCATGCGGATCCGGCAGGAAATGTGGGAGGGTTTTAACAGGATCCAAACACTGAAAAATTCTCCAAAAATAATAGAAAGCAAGCTAAAAAAGCATCAATCCCCATTTATAACCATAATCATAAAATGAGCTCCAAAATAGTTCTAGAGTTTCTGATTACAAATGCAAATTTAAAGAGTGTATGAAAAAGTTGTAAAGTAAATGGTTAATTCGCAGGCTCATTAAATTCTTGTTCTTATTTTAGGGAAAAACCTGAATGGAAAGAATGTGAATAAGGAGATAATGTTAATTCCACAACCCACGGGCAATTGTGTGAGATCCACAGTGCAAGGACAGGTGCCTCCCTATGAGCATTTACTCTGGAAGACACTAAATTCCCTGAATGTACAGAAAAATAAAATTGATCATTGATCATAATTAACTACTGAAACATGATGGTAAACATCTTTCTGATGAGATAACCCATACTTTGATTGTGGTAACCACACTATTCAATCTGGAACTTAGGAGCATCTTCCTTGCTGACAAATTTTTATTACGCTGCAAAATGAAACACAGGCTTCTGTAGAATGGTCACTGTGAGAGTCACAGTACTGTTGTGCTCGGAAAAATTTGCCTACTGGTACTAAAGTGGTATGACAGTAATTACATTAGTCAATTTCATTTCTGATTAGATTAGAGACATACCATATAGGAGGGAGTTCATTGATGGTACTGTGAATCTGGTCAAAATGTTGGCATCTCAGGAAATAGTGAGACTTATATGATAAGCTGCTACTTTTTCCTGCCAAATTGCCTTATAAACATGTGTGTTATTTTGCCCAAAGATTGGTGATGCTCTTAGTATTAGCCAGAGAATCTTCTACTGCAGGAGGACTGCTATAGAAACTCTTAATTGCATAGTGTTCCAAGAATTGGTGACTAGTCTGAGAACTAACTAGGATTTCTACAGAACTCCTTTGAATACCGTGAGGCATTGAGGAAGGGATAGCGAGGAATGAAAGTACCACTGAAGGAGGGAGGGGGCTAGAAATTGCAGTCATTTGGGCTTCACATGGACATTGCGCTCATTAAAAGACTGCATCTGTCACTATTTGTTTAAGACCTGTATCAGACTGGGTATTCAAAATTTTATCATGGCTGAAGTAAAACCTTGTGAAGTTCTACCTCTCCCTGAGGAGCTGTAGGTAATTAATGCTTATTGGTGGAGGGAAGAGATTTTATTCAGATTTATAGTTAGTGGTGTTATCCATATACTGTAAATTGTCTTTCATTGATGCTCATGTAGGAATTAATGCAACCAGAAATAAGTAAACTCATTAGGTGACAAAAATGATATGAAAGATACAGGTTAATGTAAGTTAAACAAATACATTCAATGATTCATTAAGCCTGACTTACATTGAATTGTCTCATAAGTTTGACACCACTGTCCTATCGAAATGAACAGATGTTCATTCATATCTACTTACAAAGAGTCATAGGATAAAGCTCAGCAGTGGAATGGGATAGCATACATAAGGATCTGTGGGCTGAATATCTAGAAAATATGCAGCATGAAAACTAATCGCACAAAGTCAGAGAAAACTGAAGAAATGTCACAAACCTTGAATCATCACACAATGCTCCATTGCTTTGTCCTGTGATGCAGGTGGGGAATCTTTGCTCTTGAACCACAAATACCCAGAGATACACACATTTGCCAAAATTTTAAGACTCCCGTGAACCACTTTCAAATAGATACAATTTCAAGTAAATCTTAAAGATTGCCAAAACCAACGTTATTTTAGGCAGATGCTTTTGCCAAAACATCTGTTTTTGTTTCCATTCCTAATAACTTCCTTCGAGCCCAATAAATCTATCAAGGTAAGAACAATTTACTTCAGCTTGGAGAAGCATGGATTTACTAAGCACTAATAAAGTATCAGGATGCAGTAAATGTTGGATTTTAAGGTGATACTCTCTTTTCCTAAATTGAGCTCTTTGGCTTTGGTTTGCTTTGGCAAATTCCAGTCTTCCCCAGGGTTAATCTAAATACAGTTTGTACTGTGATTTTCAAAAACGCATGTGACTGCTTCCTGCTTTAATTTATTTTCCAGTGCACCCAGATCCTAGTCAACACAGCATTGTCAGACTTGGTTTCCGTTTTGATTGAGTGATGTACTGAAAACAAGGACAATCTCAATCCACACATTTAATCTCGTGCTCATCTCCTGTAACCAAAAAGAGTGATTTGATGACCTTTATACCAATTTAGTGGATGTTTGCCGTGAGATGGGCCAGTTCGGTTTATATAACTTCCTTCTGAAGTATGTGAGATTCAGTCATTGTTTCCAGTATGGCAATGCTTTATGGATTTTTGAGTAAATCTGGATAAATATTTTGGTTTAATTTGTAGTTTCATGAAAAAGGGAAAAAATGAAGAAATTAAAAGGCTACTGATTAAGTTTGAAGTTTCTTTTTTAAATTCATTTGATAGTTATGCTGGTAAATTGCAGCCACTTGTGGGCAATTTTTTTTTTAACAAAAGCATTTCATTAATTAGGAGAAAAAACTTTCTTTATGATAGCAATAAGAAGAGTTGGAAATTTGTTATGAAAAAAAATTAAAAGATTAATTTAAGCTTAACTGTGATATTTCAAATATTAGGACAAAACCCCACAGTTTTTGTGTTAGTGGTATTTTTGAAAGGATAATACTTATTATCAATTCATGGTATCATATTTTTCTAAACTTTAAGTTTACAAATATTCTCCACTTAACACATTATATTGAAAATGAGTCAATACTTTTGTTATGGGATGGGATGGTTAATACAGATTATTGACTGGACAGAATCTAGAATCTAATAGGAGTTAAGCCTGTGACTAGGATGAGGACTAGATATTATCTAGATTCAGTCAGTTGAGATGGGGAGATCCAGCTTAACTTATGAACTGAAATAAAGGAGAAAAAAATCAAAGGGCAAAATGCATTAGTTTGTGGGTGCAACTTGAGTAGCTACTTCAACTTCCTGTTTTCCAGGATTTCCTCAGTGATGGACTAAGCCCTTTAACTATGAATCAGAAAATCACAGTTTCTTTTATTTTGTTGTTGTCAGGTTATGTTTATCACAGCCACAAGATCAGTAACCAGCAGAAAGTTTCTACATAGGAGTGGAAGGATTGAGGATGACCCTAGGTGAGACCTTTACCCACACTATGGACCTGGAAAGATAACTTCCCATAGCCAGGCTAGACTTCCAGAGGAGGGAGGGGAACATCAACCCATCCACAAACCATTCAACCTGAAATGTGTTCTGCCTACGAGAAGGTCAGGGATAAAGATGGATCAGAGATTGAAGGAATGGCCAACCAGTGACTGGCCCAACTTGGGAGCCATCCCATTGGAGAGAGCTAAGCCCTGACTATTAATGATATTCTTCCATGCCTACCAAAAGGAACCTAGAATAATTGTCTCCTGAGATCCTTTATGCTGCAACTAATAGAAACGGAGGCAGAGATCCACAACCAAATAATATGCAGTGCTCAGGGAGACTCGTGGAGAATAGAGGGAAGAATTAGAGTAGCTGGACTGGTCATGGACCTAGAATAAAATAGCTTGAGCCCAAGAGGCCTCACAGATACTGACCTAACAACCAAAAAGTATGCATGGGCGGACCTAAGCCCCTTACAGATATGCAGCAGACATCCAGCTTGGTCTCCATGTGGCTTACTCCTAACAGTTGGAGCGGGGTCTGTCTCTGTCTCTCTTGTGGTTCTTTGGATCCCTTTCCCATAGCCGGGCCTCTGTGTCTGGCCTCAGTAGGAGAGGTGCACTTAAATCTGCTGGGACTTGATGTATCAAGGTGAGAGGGTACCCATGTAATCAGTAAACTCCTGTTTACTGAGGAAAAAGGAAGGGGTGGAGTTTAATGCGTTAAGGGTGGAACAAGGAGGAGAAAATAGAGGGGGGCTGCAATCAGACTATGAAGTGAATAAATACATTTTTAGGGGAAAAAGCGAACGAAATATAGCTATGTGGTACTTACTCCTCTGGACCTGTTTTGTGGAAAGTCTATGAAATAGTTTTAGAAAGCCCCTGAATGCTCCAAGCAGTGCTTGACAGTTCATTTTGGAGCTAGTTTGGAAGATGAGAATGGAAAGAGAAATGTGGACAGTGACAGTAATGACCAGTTCATTAGATTTCAGAGCTGAACAAGAAATGTATTGTGAGCTGAGCTTCAGGCCATCATTTCTACAACCCGGTCCAGAATCTGGCTTTATTTGGTTCATGTCTTGAGAACTTGAATGCAGATTCTCACAGGAATAATGGTCCAATTTCAAGTCAAATCAGCCCTCAGTCTGTGCCATGGCTCCTGTACAGTGCTCTTACTCAGGTCTCCAACGAAGAAGAACAAAGAGATTAAAAAAATGTGAACGTTACTGAGGATGTTTGTGTGCGAGAAACTTTAATGGTTTTAACAAAGAGAAGGCAGATTAGAAACCAAAGCATTGCTTTAAAAGGACCGTGGTGCACTTGACTAATAGAATGGAAAGATGCTGTAAGAACAACAGCTCCTGGAACACAGTTCTGTCTGGTAACAATGCAGATTCATTTCAAAGAACAAAACCTAAATTGAGAATGCTGCTGAAATACTCCTATGCTTCCTGAAAATGATCGTGTAGGGACATAATTATTTCAGTATCAGCACATGGAAGCTGATGTTCCTGGGGATAAAGCAGACGTGGATCCATACTGATCTAATAACAGAGCTTGACAGAGCTGTTGACATCAATCTAATTCTGAAATCATGAAAGATGCAATATTGAGGGTGTCACGTGTCCTTGCTTCATAGCTTCAGAATGATTTGAGGTCAGGCAATGTATGTCATTTTTAGAGTTTATGTAAGAAGTCCCCAGAAGTCATTGCCTTGAAGCTGTAAATATGAAGTTTAGGTTCAGAGACCTAAACTATCAGAGACTAGACTAAGCTATCAGAGACCCCAGTAATTGTAGATGCCAAGACTATGCACATCTGCTGAGAAAGTTACCGTCTTGGAACTGATGCAGCCCAAGGATAGGAAATGTCTGTCGTAGTTATCATAACATTTGGGTTGAACTGCCTAAGACATTTAAAATCCAGATAATTACATCATGTGTCCCGATGCTGTATATGGAGCTGCAGAATTTTGTGTTTTGCCTGCCAGGCTTCAGTTAAGTTTGGTCCATTTTTTACTTGATATAGTACCATTAATCTCTTTAGGAATCTTAATTGTACTAGAAGTAGGGGGTTTGTTTTGGTTTTAGAGAAACTCACAGTTAAACATTGTTCAGCATCTGCCTTGAGAATTGGACTTTCAAATAATGGAGTTGTTAAAGAATTTCAAGACTTCTGAAGACATTTTGCTTTATGAGAGGCCCCTGAAAGAATGGGACAAGAGGTGGTAGTTATGGTATAATGAGATATGGATGGATGACAAATGAGGAAAAAAATGGACTTCTAATGGTTAATAGTGGCTTTTGATTTGGCAAGGTGTAGAGTCATTTAGGAAAGAAAGCTCTAAAAATAATTTTTTGATTAGGTTTGTTTCTTGATATGTATGTGGTCAATTATATAGGTTAGCGTACCTGAGTTGGACAGACTCACCCTAACTAATAGACTGAATAAAAGGAAGAAACAGCTCTGAGTCTATCATTCACTCTTTGATCCAACCTTGTGGAGGATGCAGTGGAAAAAGCTATCTGAAGTTACTGCTGCCAGGACTTTCCTAGGTGTATGGAATATACCCTGAAACTGCGAGCCAGAACAAATCCTTTAATCATTAATGTGATTGTATTGGGGCATTTTATGAAACAAATAAAATATGTATTAGAACAGGGTCAACATTTCCAAACACTATAAATTATAAATCTCTCAAGATCCCCAAATATTGACATTTAGATCAAATTAATTTAATTCACTGTACTAAGTTTTGGGAAGGATGTTTCTCATTGTTTATATCGCTGCATGTAAGTAGATAATGACCACTGTCTTACCACAGGAATATTCTTTTTTTTTTTTTTATTAACTTGAATATTTCTTATATACATTTGAGTATTATTCCCTTTCCGGTTTCGGGCAAACATCCCCTCCCCCCTCCCCTTCCTTATGGGTGTTCCCTCCGACCCTCCCCCATTGCCGCCCCCCCAAGAACAGTCTAGTTCACTGGGGGTTCAGTATTAGCAGGACCCAGGGCTTCCCCTTCCACTGGTGCTCTTACTAGGATATTCATTGCTACCTATGAGGTCAGAGTCCAGGGTCAGTCCATGTATAGTCTTTAGGTAGTGGCTTAGTCCCTGGAAGCTCTGGTGGCTTGGCATTGTTGTACATATAGGGTCTCGAGCCCCTTCAAGCTCTTCCAGTTCTTTCTCTGATTCCTTCAACGGGGGTCCTATTCTCAGTTCAGAGGTTTGCTGCTGACATTCGCCTCTGTATTTGCTGTATTCTGGCTGTGTCTCTCAGGAGCGATCTACACTTCTGCACTTCTTTGCTTCATCCATCTGGTCTAATTGGGTGGCTGTATATATATGGGCCACATGTGGGGCAGGCTCTGAATGGATGTTCCTTCAGTCTCTGTTTTAATCTTTGCCTCTCTCTTCCCTGCCAAGGGTATTCTTGTTCCCCTTTTAAAGAAGGAGTGAAGCATTCACATTTTTATCCTCCGTCTTGAGTTTCATTTGTTCTAGACATCTAGGGTAATTCAGGCATTTGGGCTAATAGCCACTTATCAATGAGTGCATACCATGTATGTCTTTCTGTGATTGGGTTAGCTCACTCAGGATGATATTTTCCAGTTCCAACCATTTGCCTACAAATTTCATAAACTCGTTGTTTTTGATAGCTGAGTAATATTCCATTGTGTAGATATACCACATTTTCTGTATCCATTCCTCTGTTGAAGGGCATCTGGGTTCTTTCCAGCTTCTGGCTATTATAAATAAGGCTGCGATGAACATAGTGGAGCATGTGTCTTTTTTATATGTTGGGGCATCTTTTGGGTATATGCCCAAGAGAGGGATAGCTGGATCCTCAGGCAGTTTAATGTCCAATTTTCTGAGGAACCTCCAGACTGATTTCCAGAATGGTTGTACCAGTCTGCAATCCCACCAACAATGGAGGAGTGTTCCTCTTTCTCCACATCCTCGCCAGCATTTGCTGTCACCTGAGTTTTTGATCTTAGCCATTCTCACTGGTGTGAGGTGAAATCTCAGGGTTGTTTTGATTTGCATTTCCCTGATGACTAAAGATGTTGAACATTTCTTTAGGTGTTTCTCAGCCATTCGGCATTCCTCAGCTGTGAATTCTTTGTTTAGCTCTGAACCCCATTTTTTAATAGGGTTATTTGTCTCCCTGCGGTCTAACTTTTTGAGTTCTTTGTATATTTTGGATATAAGGCCTCTATCTGTTGTAGGATTGGTAAAGATCTTTTCCCAATCTGTTGGTTGCCGTTTTGTCCTAACCACAGTGTCCTTTGCCTTACAGAAGCTTTGCAGTTTTATGAGATCCCATTTGTCGATTCTTGATCTTAGAGCATACGCCATTGGTGTTTTGTTCGGAAATTTTTTCCAGTGCCCATGTGTTCCAGATGCTTCCTAGTTTTTCTTCTATTAGTTTGAGTGTGTCTGGTTTGATGGAGGTCCTTGATCCACTTGGACTTAAGCTTTGTACAGGGTGATAAGCATGGATCGATCTGCATTCTTCTACATGTTGACCTCCAGTTGAACCAGCACCATTTGCTGAAAATGCTATCTTTTTCCATTGGATGGATTTGGCTCCTTTGTCAAAATCAAGTGACCATAGGTGTGTGGGTTCATTTCTGGGTCTTCAATTCTGTTCCATTGGTCTATCTGTCTGTCTCTGTACCAATACCATGCAGTTTTTATCACTATTGCTCTGTAATACTGCTTGAGTTCAGGGATAGTGATTCCCCCTGAAGTCCTTTTTTTTTATTGTTGAGGATAGTTTTAGCTATCCTGGGTTTTTTGTTATTCCAGATGAATTTGCAAATTGTTCTGTCTAACTCTTTGAAGAATTGGATTGGTATTTTGATGGGGATTGCATTGAATCTGTAGATCGCTTTTGGTAAAATGGCCATTTTATTATATTAATCCTGCCAATCCATGAGCATGGGAGATCTTTCCACCTTCTGAGGTCTTCTTCAATTTCTTTCTTCAGTGTCTTGAAGCTCTTATTGTACAGATCTTTTACTTGCTTGGTTAAAGTCACACCGAGGTATTTTATATTATTTGGGTCTATTATGAAGGGTGTCGTTTCCCTAATTTCTTTCTCGGCTTGTTTCTCTTTTTGTGTAGAGGAAGGCTACTGATTTATTTGAGTTAATTTTATACCCAGCCACTTTGCTGAAGTTGTTTATCAGCTTTAGTAGTTCTCTGGTGGAACTTTTTTGGCATCACTTAAATATACTATCATATCATCTGCAAATAGTGATATTTTGACTTCTTCTTTTCCGATCTGTATCCCCTTGATCTCCTTTTGTTGTCTGATTGCTCTGGCTAGAACTTCAAGAACTATATTGAATAAGTAGGGAGAGAGTGGGCAGCCTTATCTAGTCCCTGATTTTAGTGGGATTGCTTCAAGTTTCTCTCCATTTAGTTTAATGTTAGCAACTGGTTTGCTGTATATGGCTTTTATTATGTTTAGGTATGGGCCTTGTATTCCTATTCTTTCCAGGACTTTTATCATGAAGGGGTGTTGAATTTTGTCAAATGCTTTCTCAGCATCTAATGAAATGATCATGTGGTTTTGTTCTTTCAGTTTGTTTATATAATGGATCACATTGATGGTTTTCCGTATATTAAACCATCCCTGCATGCCTGGGATGAAGCCTACTTGATCATGGTGGATGATTGTTTTGATGTGCTCTTGGATTCGGTTTGCCAGAATTTTGTTGAGTATTTTTGCGTCAATGTTCATAAGGGAAATTGGTCTGAAGTTCTCTTTCTTTGTTGGGTCTTTGTGTGGTTTAGGTATAAGAGTAATTGTGGCTTCATAGAAGGAATTCGGTAGTGCTCCATCTGTTTCAATTTTGTGGAATAGTTTGGATAATATTGGTATGAGGTCTTCTATGAAGGTCTGATAGAATTCTGCACTAAACCTGTCTGGACCTGGGCTCTTTTTGGTTGGGAGGCCTTTAATGACTGCTTCTATTTCCTTAGGAGTTATGGGGTTGTTTAACTGGTTTATGTGTTCCTGATTTAACTTCGGTACCTGGTATCTGTCTAGGAAATTGTCCATTTCCTGTAGATTTTCAAGTTTTGTTGAATATAGGCTTTTGTAGTAAGATCTGATGATTTTTTGAATTTCCTCTGAATCTGTAGTTATGTCTCCCTTTTCATTTCTGATTTTGTTAATTTGGACACACTCTCTGTGTCCTCTCGTTAGTCTGGCTAGGGGTTTATCTATCTTGTTGATTTTCTCAAAGAACCAACTTTTGGTTCTGTTGATTCTTTCTATGGTCCTTTTTGTTTCTACTTGGTTGATTTCAGCTCTGAGTTTGATTATTTCCTGCCTTCTACTCCTCCTGGGTGTATTTGCTTCTTTTTGTTCTAGAGCTTTTAGGTGTGCTGTCAAGCTGCTGACATATGCTCTTTCCTGTTTCTTTCTGCAGGCACTCAGCGCTATGAGTTTTCCTCTTAGCACAGCTTTCATTGTGTCCCATAAGTTTGGGTATGTTGTACCTTCATTTTCATTAAATTCTAAAAAGTTTTTATTTTCTTTCTTTATTTCTTCCTTGACCAGGTTATCATTGAGTAGAGCATTGTTCAATTTCCACGTATATGTGGGCATTCTTCCCTTATTGTTATTGAAGACCAGCTTTAGGCCGTGGTGGTCCGATAGCACGCATGGGATTATTTCTATCTTTCTGTATCTGTTGAGGCCTGTTTTTTTGACCAATTATATGGTCAATTTTGGAGAAAATACCATGAGGAGCTGAGAAGAAGGTATATCCTTTTGCTTTAGGGTAGAACGTTCTATAAATATCCGTTAAGTCCATTTGGCTCATGACTTCTCTTAGTCTGTCTACGTCTCTGTTTAATTTCTGTTTCCATGATCTGTCCATTGTTGAGAGTGGGGTGTTGAAATCTCCTACTATTATTGTGTGAGGTGCAATGTGTGTTTTGAGCTTTAGTAAGGTTTCTTTTACGTATGTAGGTGCCCTTGTATTTGGGGCATAGATATTTAGGATTGAGAGTTCATCTTGGTGGATTTTTCCTTTGATGAATATAAAGTGTGCTTCCTTATCTTTTTTGATGACTTTTAGTTGGAAATTGATTTTATTTGATATTAGAATGGCTACTCCAGCTTGCTTCTTCTGACCATTTGCTTGGAAAGTTGTTTCCCAGCCTTTCACTCTGAGGTAGTGTCTGTCTTTGTCTCTGAGGTGTGTTTCCTGTAGGCAGCAGAATGCAGGGTCCTCGTTAGTATCCAGTTTGTTAATCTATGTCTTTTTTATTGGGGGAGTTGAGGCCATTGATGTTGAGAGATATTAAGGAATAGTGATTATTGCTTCCTGTTATATTCATATTTGGATGTGAGGTTGTTTTTGTGTGCTTTTCTTCTCTTTGTTTTGTTGCCAAGACGATTAGATTCTTGCCTCTTCTTGGGTATAGCTTGCCTCCTTATGTTGGGCTTTACCATTTATTATCCTTTGTAGTGCTGGATTTGTAGAAAGATATTGTGTAAATTTGGTTTTGTCATGGAATATCTTGGTTTCTCCGTCTATGTTAATTGAGAGTTTTGCAGGATACAGTAGCCTGGGCTGGCATTTGTGTTCTCTTAGGGTCTGTATGACATCAGTCCAGGATCTTCTGGCCTTCATAGTTTCTGGCGAGAAGTCAGGTGTGATTCTGATAGGTCTGCCTTTATATGTTACTTGACCTTTTTCCCTTACTGCTTTTAATATTCTTTCTTTATTTTGAGGCGTTTAGTGTTTTGACTATTATGTGACGGGAGGTGTTTCTTTTCTGGTCCAATCTATTTGGAGTTCTGTAGGCTTCTTGTATGCTTATGGGTATCTCTTTTTTTAGGTTAGGGAAGTTTTCTTCTATGATTTTGTTGAAGATATTTATTGGTCCTTTGAGCTGGGAGTCTTTACTCTCTTCTATACCTATTATCCTTAGGTTTGATCTTCTCATTGAGTCCTGGATTTCCTGTATATTTTGGACCAGTAGCTTTTTCCGCTTTACATTATCTTTGACAGTTGAGTCAATGATTTCTATGGAATCTTCTGCTCCTGAGATTCTCTCTTCCATCTCTTGTATTCTGTTGGTGAAGCTTATATCTACAGCTCCTTGTCTCTTCTTTTGGTTTTCTATATCCAGGGTTATTTCCATGTGTTCTTTCTTGATTGCTTCTATTTCCATTTTTAATTCCTTCAACTGTTTGATTGTGTTTTCCTGGAATTCTTTCAGGGATTTTTGCGATTCCTCTCTGTAGGCTTCTACTTGTTCTCTAAGGGAGTTCTTCACGTCTTTCTTGAAGTCCTCCAGCATCATGATCAAATCTGATGTTGAAACTAGATCTTGCTTTTCTGGTGTGTTTGGATATTCCATGTTTGTTTTGGTGGGAGAATTGGGCTCCGATGATGCCATGTAGTCTTGGTTTCTGTTGCTTGTGTTCCTGTGCTTGCCTCTCACCATCGGATTATCTCTAGTGTTACTTTGTTCTGCTAATTCTGACAGTGGCTAGACTGTCCTATAAGCCTGTGTGTCAGGAGTGCTGTAGACCTGTTTTATTGTTTTCTTTCAGCCAGTTATGGGGACAGAGTGTTCTGCTTTCGTGTGTGTAGTTTTGTCCCTCTACAGTTCTTCAGCTGTTCCTGTGGGCCTGTGTCTTGAGTTCACCAGGCAGGTCACTTGCAGCAGAAAAGTTGGTCTTACCTGTGGTCCCGAGGTTCGAGTTCGCTCGCGGGGTGCTGCCCACGGGCTCTCCGCGGTGGCAGCAACCAGGAAGATCTGCACCGCCTCTTCCGGGAGCCTCCGTGCACCAGGGTTCCAGATGGCCTCCGGTGTTTTCCTCTGGAATCAGCAATGTGTGTAGAGAGCAGTCTCTTCTGGTTTCGCAGGCGTGTCTGCCTCTCTGAAGGTTTAGCTCTCCCTCCCACGGGATTTGGGTGCAGAGAACTGTTTATCCGGTCTGTTTCCTTCAGGTTCCGGCGGTGTCTCAGGCAGGGCTCCTGCCTCACCTGGGCCCTCTCCCACGGGAGCTCAGAGGCCTTATACAGTTTCCTCTTGGGCCAGGGATGTGGGCAGGGGTGGGCAGTGTTGGTGGTCTCTTCTGCTCTGCAGCCTCAGGAGTGCCCACCTGACCAGGCGGTAAGGTATCTCTCCCACAGGTTCTGGGAGCAGAGAGCTGCTGCGGGCCGGGATCCACGGGTGTGGGACTTCCGGTAAACACAGGATGTGCCTGGTCCTAGAGGGATTCTGCCTCTGTTGTCCCGATTCCACCCGGCAAGTCACTTGCAGCAGATAAGTTAGTCTTACCTTTGATCCCGAGGCTCGAGTTCGCTCGCGGGGTTCTGCCCACGGGCTCTCCGCGGTGGCAGCGACCAGGAAGATCAGGAATATTCTTATATTACTGTAGATAGCGACACAACAGACTGCTGTGTAAAATTCTTGAGATTCCGATTTTTACGCACATCCTTAGAAAGCATGCTATTAGCCTCATTTTTTCTGTCTCATGCTTTTTAATATTCTTTTCTGACAGGCTATCCAAGGGGATGATTTTCTCTGAAATGTCACAAAGAAGTGAAATTATTACCAGTAGTGTTCAGTTTCATGATTTGGGAACAGAACTAAGTGCTTCCCCACTATTAATTCTTTCTGTCTTTGTTTTCTTTCTGCTTATTGATATGTTGAAGCTAAAACAAGTGCATTTTCATATGTGTGGAAAGATAATTTTTTTATTTCTTAGAGTTTAATGTTGTGAAATTTGTGTCATAAGTTGATATAGATTATAATTTAATTCATATTTAGTCAACAAACTGTTAGCTCATCAAAAGAATCAGATCAGCCTCCGTTTTAGAGTTCAGAAAGATAATTGGAGAGTTTTTATATCTTCGTTTTATTTTCTATTTTCAGACATTAATTTCAGTTTCAACACATAAGCCACTGTCTTAGGGTTTCATTGCTATAAATGCACAGATATGATGTAGGCAATTCTTATGACGAAAACATTTAACTGGGCCTGGCTCACAGTTTCCGAGGTTCAGTCCATTGCCATGGTGGAAAGCATGGCAGTGTACAGGAAGACTAGATGCTGGAGGAGCCAACAGTTCTACATACTAATCAGAAGGCATCAAGGAGGAGATGGTCTTCTTCGAGCGGTCAGGATGAGGCTGTGGATGACTCCACTCCCCTGATGCTGCTGTTCTTTGTGGTCATCCCGTGGTACTGGCATCTCGAATACACTGTGTTTCCCCTCTGCAACTAGGACGCATTTTCACCAATATCTTCTCATAGGCGCTACTCATGGTACGAAGCATCAACTAATTTGCATGCACCTTCAGTCCTGGGTCTTCACCGGACACCGAGGCTGCATCTTCACCAATAACCTTTCCTGGCCTCTCACAGTGCCAAGCCTCAACTGCTCTTCATAACCCCTTCAGGCCTTTAAAACAGAACCACTTGCCAGCATTCATGCTTTAAGAAAACACTTCCCAGAAAGATTTCCCCTGGCTGATGCTGCCCTCCTTTACAGGAATAATAATGAAAATAATAATAATGATTATTTTACTTTACCTCCAGATCACAGACCTGCTCCTTCTCCTCCTAGTCTCACCATTACAAATTCCTCTCTCTACTGACCCCTCTTTTCCTCAGAGAAGGGGAAGCCTTCCATGGGCATTACGCCACCATGGGACATCTGTTTCTAGCAGGACTGGGCACATTTTCTCCCACTGAGGCCCAACCATGTAGTCTAGGTAGGAGGAAGGGGATCCAATGGCAGGGAGTAGAGATCTTGTTAGGGGACCCACAAGAAGACCAAGCTGTATATTGACTACTAATTTGTAGGAGGCCTACATGCAACCCCTGCATTCTGCCTAGTTGGTAAATCCATCTCTGTGAACCCCATAGGTCCAGGTTAGTTGATTCTGCAGGTCTTTTTGTGGTGTCCTAGACTTCTATGGCTTGCTCAATGCTATCTCCCATCTTCCATGACACCCCAAGCTCCTCCTGATGTGGGTCTCTGCATCTAACTCCATCTACTGCTACATGGAGCCTCTAAGGAGACAGCTATGCTAGGTACATGTAGGCAAGCATAGTACAGAATCATTAATAGTGTCAGGGGTAGTCCCTTTCCATAGAATCTTTCCTCCATTCCATACCTCCAAATAGTCGTGGAGATGTCCCTATCACTTTCTGTTCTTATTCACAGCTGTCTCCTTCCAGCCCTCTCTCACCTGCCTCCCTTCACATGATCACCATCCACATTCCCCTTCTCACCCCATATCTTACCTAGTTTCCTCTTTACATCACAATCTGAAGACTATTTTGTTTCCCTGTCTGAATGAGATTCTTATCTCCTCCCTTGGGGCCCTCTTGTTTCCCAGGGTTTGTCTGTGGATTGCTGCATGAATATTCTGTGCCTTATGGCTAATGGGTTACATCATTCAGGATATTATTCTCAAATTCCAACTGTCTCTTCTTAAGCACCATTTATTTCTTAGCTCCATCTGACCAGCATAAATTGTCCAATAACTCCTTCTACTCTTGACACCAAAGTGGGAGCCACATGTTGGAAGGTGTCAATTTTTGTTTCTTTCTGAGGTTGCCTTATGGCCACCTTGTTTATCACATCTTATTTAGAGATAATCCTTGCCTCCGTACCCTGGGATTGAAGGCATGCGACACCATACCTGGACCTATGCTTTTATTTAATACCTTTCACAAGATATTTATAAACATGACCACTATGCTTCAAGATCTGGATCATAGTTGTGCCCCTCCATTTCTGGATTGTACTTCATTCCAGACATAGTCAAGTTGACAACCAGGAATAGCCATCACAGCCAACTTTCCAATTTCTACTCAAACTAAAAACAAAATTTAAAGGCAAACATTTTCCACATGTTTGAACATATTATCAAATAAAATTTATCTGAAAGCATCCTTCCATTTTCATGAAAAACAACTTACATTAATAGTAGCACATTCATTTGAATTATTATTTTATTTACCAAAGGCATTCTTACTGTTTTTATTCATAAGTAGAATATAATCAACATTCACTCACAGCATATTTTCTCCCAAATAATAGCACCAATAATATCCACTCTTTTTTAAATGGAACAGTGTGCTCACCGAAACAATGCTTGCTCCAGGATTAGTGGGGCAGCAATTACTTATGGTTATTAAATTGAATTGCACTTATAATTAATCTTCAAAAATAAATTCTAGTTTGATAATTGCATTTCATTCATGCTTAAAGTTTCATTCATATTATCTTTTGCTTAATAAGCATAAAACAAAAGAATAATATGCCTTATTGCTGCATTACTAACATTAGAGTTAAATGATAAATGCATCACTCAAAATGACCTATCTGAGCATAAATATGCTTTGAATCTTTCATTTTAAAATGATGTTTTCAGTTTTAAAAGGAAACTTTTGCAAAAACCACTTGGATTTCCTCACATATTAATTTCACATATCCTTTTTGCATTAGGAAACATAATCTTGGAAAGACTTTGTAGCAACCCTCAATGGGGCTTTTTGTTATTCATATATTTTGGCTTGAACATCACCCATGTAGTCAGTGAAAGTGGCCCTTAAGTAATTAAAGCAAACAGTTCATTTATTCATATTAGTATTTATTTTAGCTATAAATCATCCTTGCCATTTACTGGAGTCTGTGCAAGTTTAGTGCTTCAAATATTATCCTAGCTTTTACATTTCACCACACCATTTCCAGACATAGTGGAGAGTAAAACCAAAGATGAATTCAACTCCATAAGAATACTTCGTATACTAATTAACATAATAAATTTTTGAATCTTGTCTTTGAGGATATATATATGTATCAACCACCACATGTATCATTTTAAAAATCTATTTATGTTTTTCTCTTCACCCGTGTTTTGCTATTATTACTTTGGGGTTAGGTTTTTATTTTCTATTTTTTTTTCATTTGGAAATATAACTCAACCTAAAGGATGACTTGTTTAGAATATAAAACAAGCTTGTGATAACAGAAGCATGTGCTTTGTCAAGAGATTGATTTTATTGTCCATTTTATCATTTGTTCCACTTGTCGAAATGAATTAGTTTTAAAACTACTCTTAATTTTTGTCCTGCTTAATGGAATGGTATAAAGGGTAAAAGGAGAAAAAGGAAACTCTCAAAACCTTATCATGTGTCCAACTAAATATCTCCCTTTGTTGTCCTACGTTCTCGGCAGACTTGAGGTATATGATTCACATATATTATTCCTTAAATATGGATGGGGGAATCTTACTCTATGCATTTTATAAATGATAAAACCTCAACTTTGATAGATAAAAATGTTTATTCACGTTTCTGCAATGAGTCAACCAAATATCAAAAGAATAAGGTTTGTCTAACAGAACTTTGTGATTTATAATGAAGAAAACCCTTTTATTGTGAGTTATCTTCTCATTGAGAAAATTGATTACTCAAAACTCTTTCCAACTCTTTAGTATCATTTAAAGAATTGGTGTCACTATTTTCTACTATTTACATTTAAATTTAACTTAGTTTTTAACTACATACTACAATACATAATAAGTATGAGTTATCCTAAATATAAATTAATGAATCATAGATTTGGCACTCGAGAAACCTTGCCTAGTGTCACACAACTTATAAACAGCTGAACTTTTGCCTTCTACCACACTCTGTATTTCCACTAAATTGGAGCACTATCCTCCTCCCTGTGTGTACCTCACCCTCCAGTTGTGGATTCTCTGTCAGATCCCTACCCCTTAACTCTACCTGCCACCCAGAAGGCATGCTCCAATTGAGGACACCCAGGCAACAATAGAGACAACCAGATGGTGAAAGAGAAGCACAAAACCATAGACAACAGAAGCAAATGTAATACGACACCATTAGAACCCAGTTCTTCTACTTCAGATAGATATTTAAACATACCCAAAGAGTAAGACTATGACCTTAAATCCCACCTCGTGAAGATGATAGAGGCCTTTAGAGAAGACATAATTCCCATAAAGAAATAACAATCATTCATTATTAATATCTCTCAACATATATGGACTCAGTTCACACACACAAAGGCACAGACTAATAGACTTTATGTAGAAAGGGATTCTCATTTTGCTGCATAGAAGATGTATAACTCAACAATAGATGTAGATACTACCTCAGAATAAAAGTCTAAAAATTGGTTTTCAAACAAATAGACCCATGAAACAAACTGGAATAAAAATTCTAATATTTACTGAAATAGATTTTCAACCAAAAGTCATCAAAAGAGGTTAGAAAAACACTTTATACTCAAAGGAAAAATACAACTAGATGACATTTCAATTCTGAACATCTATGCCCCAAATGAAAGAACACCCACATTTATAAAAGAAACTTTATTAAAAGATACACTGACCCCACACAATAATAGGGCGAGACGCAAGACTTCAACACCCACTCTCACCAACAGATAGGTCATCAAAGCAAACGAAACAGAGACACAATGAAACTAACAGATGTTATAAACCAAATGAAATTGACAGATATTTATATAGCTGTCTATCCCAAAACAAAAGACTCTCTCCTTAGCACTTCACATAACTTTCTCCAAAATCAACCATATATTCAGGCACAAAACAATCCTAACCAGAAAGAAGAAATTTGAGAGAATGCACAATGTTCTCACAGATCACCAGTGATTAAGACTGGATTCAAAAACACCAGAAACAACAAAAATCACACATAGCTGTGGAAGGTGAGCAACTCTCTACTCAATGATCAGTTGGTTAGGACAGAGATAAAGAAATTAAAGACTTTCTATAATTTAATAAAGAATAGGACACAGTATAACCAAACTTATGTGACACAATGAAATCAGTGCTAAGAGAAAATTCATATCTCTAGTAAAATAAAAGCTGAAAAATCGTTCTACAAAATCCCACATCCCTTCATGTTAAAATTCTAGGAGAGATCATAGGCACAAGGCAGATATCTAAACATGATAAAAGAAATAGAGAACAACCAATAGCCAACATCTAATTAATTGGAGAGAAACTTGAAGCAATCCTACTAAAATCAGAGACAAGGCTGTACACTCTCTCCCTCTCTATTCAATAGATTACTTGAAGCTCTAGCTAGAGCAATTAAAACAACAAAAGAAATCAAGGTGATAAAATTGGAAAAGAAGAAGTCAAGATATAACTATTTGTGGATTATATGATAGTGTACATAAGTGACCCCAAAATTTCTACCAGAGAACTGATAAAAACCTTCAGCACACTGGCTAGATGTAAAATTAACTCAAAGGAATCAGTAGACTTCTTTTGTAAAAATGATAAATGAGTGAGAAAAATATTAGAAAAACAATATCCTTCATAATAGTTATGAATAATTAAAATATCGTGTTATAATTCTAATGAAGCAAGTGAATGATTTGTATGACAAGAACTTCAAGTCCCTGAAGAAAGCAAATAAAGAAGATGTTAGAAGATTAAAAGATTTCCCATGCTCATGGATTGGCAGGATTAACACAGTAAAAACTGCCATTTTACCAAAAGCAATCTACACATTCAATATAATTCCCATAAAAATTTCAGAATTTTTATAGACATTGAAAGCAACTCTCATCTTAGTATGGAAAAACAACACACCTAGGATAATAAAAAATAAAAAAATGTCTGGGCAAATCATCATCGCTGACCTCAAGTTGTACTACAGACCAATAGTGATTAAAACTGCCAGTTTTTGGTACAGAAGCAGACACAGTAATCAATGAAATAGAATTGAAGACTATGAAATAAACCCAGAAATCTATAAATACTTGTTTTTTGACAAAGCAAAACCCAACAATAGAAAAAAGAAAACATCTTCAACAAATAGTACTGGTTAAACTGGATGTCTGCACAGAGAACAATGCAAATGGATCCATATTTTTCACCTTGCACAAACTCAAGTTTAAGTGGATCAAGGACCTCAAAATAAAACTGGATACACTAAATCAAATAAAAGAGAATGTAGTAAATAGCCTTGAGCACATTGGTACAGGAGAATAGAACACCAATGGCTCAGTCAAAAGTTGATGATGAGACCTAATAGAACTGGAAAGCTTCTGAAGGCAAAGGACACAAAAGAAAACAAAACACTCATAGGATACAGAGGAAGTGAGTGAACTATGTGGGTGAGTGGGGGGATGGTAAGGCAAGACCAGCTGCTGGGAGAAAGATGAGAGCCCTAAAATGTCAGGAGAAAGAATGTTTGTGGTAGGGGTATAATTGAATCTCTATGAAGTTTCAAGAATTTCCACTTATCAATTATTGATCTTAGAGCCTGCCTCTTAGTGTCCTGTCCATGAAATTTTCTCTTCAGTCTCTGACACTATTTCTGATACTATGTTGTGCTTGCAGACAGGAGCCTAGCATGGCTGTCCTATGAGAGACTCTACCAGAGCCTGACTGAGACAGATGCACGTACAGCCAAGCATTGGGTGATGGTTGGAGAACCCTGTAGAAGAGCTAGATGAAGGGTTGAAGGAAGTGAAGGGAATGGCAACCCATAGGAAGACCAACAATATCAATTATCCTGGACCCCTGGGAGGTCTACAAAACTGGAACACACACCAAAGAGCATACAAGGGCTGGTCCGAGGACACTAGCACATATGTAGTACAGAGCTGCCTTTTCTGTCTTCAGTGAGAGGGGATGTCCCTAGTCCTGTAGATGCCCAAGGCTGATGGGATACCATGAGGCAGAGGAATGGAGGACACCCTCTTAGAGGCAAAGGGGAAGGGAGGATACAGGGAAGAACTCTGAGAGGGGATTGAGTTGGGAAACAATATTTAGGATGCAAATAAACAAAACAAACAAATAAACAAATAAAATTTTAGGTATGTCTTCATATGCGAGCATACATGCGACTATTTTGAATATGTGCACTGAGTTCATCTGTACGCTATGCTAAACAGCCCAGGAGGAGTCCAGTGAAGGATATCACCACTTCTGAAACTAGAATCATAGACTGTTGTGAAATGCTGTGTCCTTGCTCAAAATTGAAGCCAGGTCATTTGAAAGAATAATTCATTTAACTACTGAGCCCTTTCTCTAAGCCCTGAGGTGTGTGTATGTGTGTGTTTGTATGTATGTGTTGTGTGTATGTGTTGTGTGTGTGGTGTGTGTGTATGTGTTGTGTGTGTGGTGTGTGTGTGTGTGTGTGTGTGTGTGTGTTGTGTGTGTATGTTTTCCCATTAAAGTTTGTACATATTTTGGCTTTTAACATTTTATCAGAAATTGAGTCTACAAATATGACAGTATTTTTTCCTATTACAAAACTTATATTTTCATCTTGAATTGTTTTGTAATTTTTAAGTGGAACATTTTGATATAAGTTCACCTGGTTACTTTTTATGATTTTCCTTCTAGTTTGTAGTTTAATTATTTTTCCTTCCTGGCATTTGGAAGATTTATCCAAAATAATATTTGCCCATATCTAGTTATAAAGAGAGATTCTGAAAGCTTCAGGCTTCATACTTTAGCAAACATACATGCTAATATTAAAATGTAATCATGGATTCCTACTTATTTGTGATTGTACTAGAACACCATTTAACAATGCATCTGCATTTTATTACTATAGTAAACATACTTCCTTCAATTTTATATGACACATTTATCATGAATTATAAAATATTTAAAATTCCAATATTTTGTAGAAAAATGCCGTTTATAAGTTCAGTAATCTATACCTGTAGTTTTGATTATCCATTCCTGAGAAACCATGTCATATGAATATATTCTTTGTATTTTATATTTGGGAAAATAATAACTTTAGAGGCAAAGACTTTCAAACTTACGCTTGTAAAACATGACAATTCTAATGAACACAAAGGTTTATCCTTAAACCTTAACAATGTAGGGGTTTATCTAACAGGCGTGATGGAATTGAAAAAGACATGACAGACACAAATACAGAAAAGTTATGACTGTGTGGGCCGTATACTCTGATGGACATGTTTCCACAGCATGCTTTGAAACCAAGTGTGCTAATTGTATACACACAAATGAGGAGAGAAGAAGGGTTTACTGTAGCGAACCCCAGGAACGAATCTCTGGAGTGACCAGTTTCAGGTTCGTTGTCCACAGAGAAGGAGCAGTGGTTGACAGTTATTGTGTGCACTGTCGACATCTATAGTTGGACCAGCTTTGACATTTCTCTAAACCTGACCTGGGGAAGTTCCTACTATTCCTTGGGTCTAAGATATTGGGGTCTTTGTTGAGAGAGAGAGAGAGAGAGAGAGAGAGAGAGAGAGAGAGAGAGAGACAGAGACAGAGACAGAGAGAGAGAGACAGAGAGAGAGACAGAGAGAGACAGAGAGAGACAGAGAGAGACAGAGAGGGAGAGAGACAGAGAGACAGAGAGACAGAGAGACAGAGAGACAGAGACAGTCATAGACTGACAGAGACAGACAGTGAAACAGAAAACAGATACAGAGAGAAATTAGACATGCTTTTCTCTACAGTTTTATAACAAACATTTATTTTAACTACAAAGCAACAGGACTATGGATACAAAACACAGAATTGTATTTTATAGTCATGATCACTCAAACAAATGTGAATAGCAAAATGTTAGAAATCACCAAAATTTTATTTTGTAATATTGTGACTCTAATGTCAAATGTTTGTAGATGATATCTGAAACAAACACATTTAAATATGCTAAACATAGTTATACAGAAATTTAATGGACGGATAATTATTATGAAATATGTTGATTTTTTATTGCCTATGAAAATTACAATGTAGCACGTCATTTGCTTTTAACTGAGTGAAAACAGATTTATGACACCAGCTGACAGCATTTTGTAAGTAATTGTCTGGGTAACAATTATATTTTATTGGAGATAAATATGAAGAAATAACTAAAGTGTTTATGTAAAGTTATTTATGTAAAGTGTTTATGTAAAGTATTACTTGTCTTCTTCTTCAAGATTTGTCATACATTTGGAAAATGCTAATTCCAAGTTAAATTTATTGTCACAATGTTCAGTTTAGAACATTTTAAAATTTAGATATGAAAAACATATCAAATATGTAAGTCAAAATTTGAAATAATAAATTTAAATTTACATATTTTGCCACATACTCTTCATTGTCCCTATTACAAAACATAAATTTATTAATTCATCAGAAACCTGGAAATGGACAGCAGATAAAACCACAAGATATCAAATTTCTTTTGAAGCTCAAAGCAGAGAAGGAAAGCATCTGATAATCAATTCTTGGCGATTCATACTGACAGCAGGGAAAGTAATCTATACCTGCAATGCTTAAAGAGCGATATGTTTCTTGTAGCCACTGTGAAGGAAGGATGTTCATTGGCAGCGTGGGGAAAGTTTCTGGCCTGCCACTCTTCTTTTTCTTCACACTGGGTCATCATCAGGGTTTCTAGAGGTCACGTTTAGTACCTCAGAGTCTTGCAATATTCCCCATCTAATGTCCAACACCTGACCAAGAGGCTGGCCAATTTCACTCTTATATTCAACATATTGGTTATTACAGAAATGTATGATGCCTCATACATAAAGCTGTTAATTTGTATGCCTTTCTGAAAGTGTGTTTGAACTCATTTCACTTATAGGAGGCATAGTTAGAAGGCATTTGTTGGTCTCTAATTAGGAATTCATAATTCAGAGTTGACTGATTAGTATCATAAGGCCCTTGATCAAGAATTTATATTTTCAAAGCTCCCGTATGAGTTCATTATACATCATTAAGTAAATATGTAACAGAAGGCTCATGATTAGCATTATAAACACTAAAAAATGTTTTTGGGAAGAAATAGCTTACGTTCATTATTAAGTGCTGCTTTGAAAGAATATAGAGTGCATTTATATCACCACTCCTTCATTTTCAAAACCAAAGGTAGGATGGCTGATCTACTCATCTTATGCATCTTGCCTTAAGCAGAAAAAAAAAAGCCCTAAAAGAGCCTAAACAACAATGTCATAGAATGTACTATGCTGATTGTTGTTGTGTGTCTTTGCTAATAAAATCTCTAATGGCACCAGAACCTATTCTGAGGCCTACTTTCATAGTAATATGTTTGAAGGCAGCAAGGCTAGGGAAGTATTTTATGTATCTACCATCTGTCTCCAGTAATCAGATACTGCCAATGTTTACTTCCCGAGCCTGACAATTCTTGACTGCAAACATTTGCTTAGGTCAATACACAGAAACTGTTGTAATTGTCAGTGACATGCATATCACTGAAAAATTTAGGAACAAAAAGGGGAAACATTTATTTTGTATTTACAGTTATACAATAATTTGCAGCGTGTATTCAGATACAAACATTATATGGTAAGTGCTTGCATAAATTCTAAGCCAGGAATTTGGAAACAATATATGTTATGTTTTTAAAACCAAAACTTTATTCACATAATAGGAAATTGAACCAGTAAATCAATGTGCATAAACTTGTTTATTCCTAATGATGCCTTATAGAGTGAAACTTTTGGGTGGACATATATGGTAAAGATTATATAGATTTTTTTCTTGTTTTTAATCTTTTTTTTACTATTTTGGGGGCTCCTAGGTATTTTTCTGAGAAAAGGCCTTAAGTAGTCTTAATGACTTGCAGTAAAATATGTAATAGAAGATGACAGAATTCTTGATTATTGTCCCCTAACCTCCTATTAAAGGCCTGTGCTATACAACCAGCTTCTTCTTCATTTTATTTTAGATTTATGATAAATTCAAAGCAGTGCCAATAAACATAGCTGGCTGAAGGTTGTTCTCATTAAATGTCCCTTCTAAGTCATGTTTTCTCTAGGGCAAGCCTATGCCCATTTGTTACACTATATTGCAAATAGATTTCTTCTGGGTACTTCTTAATAGATTTTTCTGAATGTTGCTTGTTTACCAGTGAAATTACTTGGTCATATGTTGAAAATCTGTACCTAGAAGGGGCTCTCTGTACTTTTTCTTGTTTTTTAATTTTATTTTTCTTGGACATCTTATGTATTTACATTTCACATGTTATCCCTTTCCATCTCTCCTATACCCCTCTCCCCTCCCCCTGCTTCTATGAGGATGCTCCCACTCCAACCCACCCACTCCAATTTCAGTGCCCTGGCATTCCCGTACACTGGGGGAATGAGCCTTCAAAGAACCAATGGCTTTTCCTCCTATTGATGCTGGACAATGTCATTCTCTGCTACATACGCAACTGGAGACATGGGTCCCTCCATGTGTACTCTTTGGTTGATGGTTTAGTTCCTGGGTGCTTTGGAGGGCGCTGGTTGGTTGATATTGTTGTTATGATGTTGGAAACCCCTTCAGCTCCTTTGGTGTTTTCTCTAACTCCTCCATTGAGGTCCCCTTGTTCAGTACAATGATTAGCTGCAGCCATCCTCGTCTGTATCGGTAGGGCTCTGGCAGAACCTCTCAGGAGACACCCATATCTGGCTCCTCTTAGTAAGCAATCTTGGCATCAGCAATAGTGACTGGGTTTGGTTGCTGCATATAGGATGGATCCCCGGGTGAGGCAGTCTCTGGATGGCCTTTTCTTCAGTCTCTGCTCCATTCTGTCTTCCTGGATTTCTTCATATGAGTATTGTGTTCTTCATTCTAAGAAGGAATGAAGCATCCAAATTTGGTCTTCCTTCTTGGGATTCAAATGATTTGTGTACCTTTCTTGGGTATTCTAAGCTTTTGGGCTAATATCCATTTATTAGTGAGTGCATACCATGTGTGTTCATTTGTGACTAGGTTACCTCACTTGGGATGATATTTTCTAATTCTATCCATTTGTCTGAGAATTTCATGAAGTCATTGTTTTTAATAGCTGAGTAGTACTCCATTGTGTAAACGTGCCACATTTTCTGTATCCATTCCTCTGTTTAAGGACGTGTGGGATCTTTCCAGCTTCTGGAGATTGCAAATAAGGCTGCTATGAACACAGAGCATGTGTCCTTGTTAGATGTTGGAGCATAATTTGAGTGTATGCCCAGGACTGGTATAGTTGAGTCTTCAGGTAGTACTATGTCTGAGGAACCTCCAGACTGACTTCCAGAGAGGTTGTACCAGCTTGCAAACCCACCAACAATGGAGGAGTGTTCCTCACCAGCATTTACTATTGCCTTAGGTTTTGATCTTAGTCATTCTGACTGTTGTGAGGTAGAATCTCAGGGTTGTTTTGATTTGCATCTCCCTGATGACTAAGAATGGTGAACATCTCTTTAGGTGCTTGTCAGCCATTCGATATTCCTCGGTTTAGAATTCTTTGTTTATCACTTTTCGACTTTTTGGCTAAGATCAAGTGTGGAGAATTCTTTGTTTAGCTTTGTATCCCATTTTTAATATGGTTGTTTGATTCTCTAGAGTCTAACCACTTGAGTTCTTTGTTTATCTTAGATATTAGCTCTCTATCAGATATGAGATTGGTAAAGCCCTTTTCCCAATCTATTGGTTGCCATTTGGTCCTATTGACAGTGTCTTTTGCCTTATAGAAGCTTTGCAATTTTATGTAGTTCCATTTGTCGATTTTTGATCTTAGAGCATAAACCATTGGTGTTCTATTCAGGAAATTTTCTCCTGTGCCTATGTGTTCGAGGCTTTTCCCTACTTTCTCTTCTATTAGATTCACTGTATCTGGTTTTATGTGGAGGTGCTTGATCCACTTGGACTTGAGCTTTGTACAAGAAGATAAGAATAGATCGCTTTGCATTCTTCTATATGCTGACCTCCAGGTGAACTAGCACCATTCACTGAAAAAAAGCTGTCTTTTTTCCCATTGGATATTTTTAGCTCATTTGTCAAAGATGAAGTGATCTTAGATGTGTGTGTTCATTTCTGTGTCTTCATATGCCATTGACCTATCTGCCTGTCTCTGTACCATATAGTTTTTATGACTATTGTTCTCTAATACTGCTTGAGGTCAGGGATGGTGATTCTTCCAGAAGTTCTTTTGTTCTTGAGAATAGTTTTCACTATCCTGGGTTTCTTGTTAAGCCAAATGAATTTGCAAATTCCTCTTTCTAACTCTATGAAGAATTGATTTGGAATTTTGTTGGGGATTGCATTGAATCTGTAGATTGTTTTCAGCAAGATGGTCATTTTTATTATATTAATCCTGCCAATCCATGAACATGGGAGGTCTTTCCATTTTCTGAGATCTTCTTTGATTTCTTTCTTCAGAGACTTGAAGTTCTTGTCAAACAGATCTTTCACTTGCTTGGTTAGAGTCCACAAAGGGATTTTATATTATTTGTAGCAATTGTGAAGAGTGTCATTTCCCTAATTTCTTTCTCAGCCTGTTATCCTGTGAGTAGAATAAGGCTACTGATTTGTTAGAGTTAATTTTATATCCAGCCACATTGCTGGAGTTGTTTATCAAGTGTTCTAGGGAGAAATTTTTTGTGATGACTGAATTATACTATCATATCATGTGCAAATAGTGATATTTTGACTTCTTCCTTTCCAATTTGTATTCCATTGACCTTCCCCTCCCCCCCGACCTTGACCTCTTTTTGTTGTCAAATGCTAAGGCGTTTTTTGTATTTTAAAGTTAACAAAAATGCAATTTCAATCTTTTGTTGTTGTTGTTGTTGACAAGAACTATTTTTATGGTCCAAAAGAAACCTATTTTATTCCTCTGAAGCAGGGATTAGGAGTTGGATAATTCTTCTTAAATTCATGATGATTTGTGCAAAGTGAAATAGATAAACCTAGTCATTGAATACAGTTGTCCCACTGGTCATTTAGAAAAAGTGTTTCAAAAAGTTTTTTGTGGAAAATTTATTTTATTCTATTCACATAAGAGATAATTTATTTAATGTTTAACATGAAATATGGTGTATAATATTTTATATAAATTCAAATCCACATTGAGACTTAAAACAGTGGCAAAGGACAAAGTAAAATAAAAGACATCTATATACAGTTGGACATGATTGTATTATGTACACTAGCTCATATTTACATACTAATCATCTTAGGTCAACAGAGGATTAAGCACTCTTCTGTGTCTTCTGTAAAATGCATTGTTTAATCTTTTGCTTTCTTTCAGCATCCTCCTTAAGTAGTCCTGGTGATTATTCTCATGATGAACACACCCATTGGATGCTCTGCTGTAATCTGTTGTAATTGTTGACCACTATAATCTGCATATGTATTCCCATCCCCACCCATAGTTCTTTCTCATCATTATTCCATGTATAATCATACTTGCCATAGGCAGTAGAGTTTTGATCACTACCATAGGCCTTGCTATAATTTCCATTACTTGACCATAATAGTTTTTAAATCCTTGGTTCCAGTTTTGGCCTTGAACACTTCCATGTCCCCTAGCACCACCTCTTACATCCACCATAGCACTTCCCCCCCATATTTTCCAGTTGCTTTTGCTGCTTCTAAACATCTTTGCACAATTTGACTTTGTACTTTTTTAGAACCTACTTGAAAATATCTGCTTTGTAAGAAATTCTTTTTTTTTTTTACTTTTCTATTTTTCGGAGCTGGGGACCGAACCCAGGGCCTTGCGCTTGCTAGGCAAGCGCTCTACCACTGAGCTAAATCCCCAACCCCAAGAAATTCTTTTACTAGATATATATCCATACCACATCTATATATGTGAAAAAATAGAATCCTCTTCTTTCATTACTTTATGTATTCATGGGAAACTCATCATTTCCTATATCTCCAAAGGCTGCAAAATATTCTTTAAATTGTTCTTCTAAACTATCTGGACTCTATTAACCCACTAAAATCTTTTGTAGAAGGGTTAATTTCCCTTAAAGCCTTGGCCCATTTGTGATCTATAAATTAGCCATTCACTTTGTATTCTTTCATGTCCAAAGTCTCATCCATACTGGCAAAATCTTTAAAAAGCACGAATCTAAATCCACTTGCTCTTCCAGGGGCTGGATCTGTTTTTAATTGTGCAATCTACAACTTCTCCTAATCGAGACAAATATTCAATATTTTTCTTGCTTGTACTCAGCATGAGCATCCAATAAACATTTTACCATTATCCAGCAAAGGCTTGCTACCATTGATCATGGCTCATTCTGCAAATTCCTCTATGTATCTGTACTCATTAATGTACTGCATAGGTTTAGACCCATTGGCAAGGGTGCGCTGGTCCACAGTTGTGGTGGAGCATTGTATGGAACTATATATAAAATGGCAGCAGAAGATATGTGACCTTTTTAAAAGTATGTCATTGATGCTTTCCTTTTATTTTAGTTTTTAATTATTTTTATGTATATGTGCATGTGTTTGAATGTGTTCATGAGAACCATGTGCATCCAGTATCCCATAGAACCCAGACTTTTATCTCCATAACTAGAGGTACAAGTAGTTGTGTCCAACTCTATGGGTGTCTGAATCTGAATACATTCCCTTTGAAAGAACAGTAAAATTTCTTAAATACCAAGCCATTTTTTTCATCTTCTGTAACCATATATTTTTTTCTATTTTTTGTTCTCTTTTAAACTATAGCAAGTCATAGTATAATGTCACTTCATATGTAAATTGTACTTCTATATATAAAGTGGTTTTAACCTTGGTAAGAAAGTTAGAGTCCTGTAGTAAGTATGGCAAAGCTGAAAAGATCCTAGACCATTCTAAGTTTCTTAAAACCTGTTCTGCACCCTGTGGCTGTTGATTTTAGTTGTTTATGTGAAAGGTCATGGGGAGAAACTTTGCCAGTACACACAGCCAGACATGATTTCAAAACTGATAATTAAACACTAGAGAATATTTCCAATAAAATAATCCTATATACTAATTACTTTAATTTTCTATAAGAGGAGAAGAGGCAGTGATTGGAAGAAGAATTCCCTTGCAACTAATTAAATTTCATTTCCCTCGGTCAGCTGTTAACATATATTAGAAAATTCACGATTCTTTTATGAAGTAGAAGTGGGAGAGTGGGAATGGCTGCATTTTCATTGGGGATCTTGAACAGTTGCATTGATTTTGCGTGGAGACCCCAACTCTGAATGGCACTGGTAATAATGATGATGGATGGTGATAAATAGAGTCACAAGCAACAAGAGTAAACTTATATGCCATGTGTATTGTCCTCAAGCAATACATACTTATTCTAAGAGTTTAAATTGTGAATATTCTTATCGCCATAAATTTAAAAATTAAATCAAGGGGAAAAGGAAGTCAATGATTTGCCAAGTGTGGCTCATGTATTGAGAACCAAGATTGGTTTACACCTTCAAATTACAAATAGATTCTAGTTCTTACTTTAAAATTATTTTATGTCTGTTAGGTTTTCTGGGCAGTTTTTGAAAGAGTGGATCATCCAAAGGGTGAATAATTCATCTGAAGTTGCATTAAATACGAAGGTTAGGTCTCCTATGTCACAAGGTGACAATCGAACTTGTTTTGCATGGAGCTTTCACATTCTCTTTTGTTGAATATGTTATATCCAACTCTTGGTTATAGCTTAATGGACCTTGTCATCTCTGAAAATATATCTGCTGGAAAAGTATTCTTTAATGTTTATCTTCTGAGTTCTGATGCAGCTGTTGGTTTGGAACTTGTTGATCACACTCCTTGAAATTGTTTATCCAATAATCAAACTTGTTTTATTCCACATAATTAATCAGATAACACTTCTCTTCACTTATTTTTTTAGCCAAGGATTCTTGACTTCATATGACTTCATAAATCTATTCTTGAAAACAAATTTTCATTTATTGGTCACTAAATTTCCCATTGCTTTGTTGGGACAGTTGATATCATCTAATCCCATTGACCTGATATTTCATCCAATAAAATATTTAATAAAAAGAAGAACTAATAACCCAGTGTAGAGGAATGCTAGGGTGGTTAGGCAAGAGTGAGTGAATGGGTGTGGAAGCACCCTCACAGAGGCAGGGTAAGGGGGTATGGGATAGGGGGTTTGCAGAGGGGAAACATGGAAAGGGGATAATATTTGAAAGATAAATATATAAAATATCCAATTAAAATGAAACTTATAGACAGTATCATTAGGAAAAAGAACTACTCTATCAATTTGGAAGTATTAATAAAATATACAAATGGAAGAAGAATTTAACAAAAAAAGAAAGAAAGACTGACAACCAGTAAGTATAATAATTCAATATAACTAGTTCTAGTCCGTGACTATTTAGGAAAGTCACTAGAAATGTTTGCGAGGTTTGCTGTTGTTGTTGTTGTTGTTGTTGTTGTTGTTGTTGTTGTTTTCCCTGCTGGTACTAGCTAATGCCAGGCGTATCCAGATATTCCCACCATTGTACAGTTCTAAGCCCTCCCTCTGAAACTTGTCTATATTTGTAACTTTTTTCTAATTATTTTCTCATGCTTTTCATAGAAAAGTGATATGTAAGTACGATTCCTGCATCGCACTTACCTCTTTGTACATTCCTCCTCATATAAGCTTGTTTTATCCCGCTCTGGTGGAAGATGTAATGTCTCTCCCAGTATTCTGTGCCCAGTTTCTGTTTATGACCCTAAGAGTCTCAATGTGCCAAGTATTTTCAATTCTTCCCAGATGCTAGATTTTAGTCGTTTATGTGCACATTCTTTCTCTGACACTGTAAGATTTATTGCCCAAATTTCTCTCTTGAAAACACTCTTTCTTGTTCTGAACAGTCGCTTTGTCATGGTTTGTTTATTTTTTTTAATACTGTCTAGAGTGCCATTGTTCAGCCTTTACTTACATTTTATGATGAAATGCACTAAAATAAAATATTATACCAGTGGTCATGTCTTATCAAAGCTTGCATCTATGCAGACTATGAGCTAAGTATGAGGACCCATTTCTACAATACCAGAAGGTATGAGAAAAATTTAATCTAACTTCTCTCTCTCCCTCCCCCCCCCTCTCTCTGTGTGTGTGTGTGTGTGTGTGTGTGTGTGTGTGTGTTACTGTGACCAAAGTATTTGATAAAAATGTACGAAGAGAGGAGAGGTTAGTATTGTTCTAGAGTGTCATAGCTTAGAATTCAATCTAGTAGAAAGGGTATCACATAATGTCTGAGTATAATTTCTGAGACAATTTAATAGCAGTTTATTGCTTGACCCTTGACAAATAAAACAAAGAAACTTGTACTAAAAATCATAATTGCTATAATCACTCAGAGGCTATAATAGTAGTTATTTCCTCCAGCCAGCTTCTACTCTCTAAAGTCTCCATACTCTCCAATGACTTCAAAATATTGTCACCATCATGGGGCCATTATGAGTATCATAAGCCTTATGGAATCCTTTCAGGTTCACTCTTCTCCCCAACCATCTCTCAATTGGTTTCCTTTCAGTTCTAGGTTACTGTAAGATTACATATGATATTTTTAGTAGATATTTTTGTACAGCTGTCCTTGACATACACTTGAAGCAGTATAGCATTTTATTCTACATAACTGGAAATATTGTATGCTTGTAGGTAAATAATAAAACTGGTGGTCAAATAAATGACCTGGAATAGTGTCCTATTTTATAAACTTGGAACATATTTACTAGCACAATTTTTATGAACTTGTTCATAAACACTTGAACTTATGCAATACTTGTTTGCAATTTTCAAAATGTGGTACATTTGTGAATCTAATTTGAGGCATTTTTAGTATTTTCTGATGTTACCTTTTCTATGTTCCACATATCAGAATACTGTCCATTTGTTTTGCAGAAATCATCTCTCAAATAATTATTCTAATAAATATTATGCTAGAAAGAAATATTAAGTCCTCCTTTATAGTCCTATAGTGCTTAATATCAGTAGACATTAAATTAGTTAATCATTGTATGTAAAAATAAGTCTTATTATTAATTCAAGAAAGCTTTTGTGGGTTTTCCATGAACACATTTATTTTCTCTAAATAGAAACATATTAATATCTGGCATTATAAAGGAGAAAAATGATACATGGTAATGGGTTAGTACCTTGCACAATTCTGTATCTACTAAAAGCAGAACAGTGAACAGCATATATGAACTATATTTAATTCTTTTATTCCTTGATAAAACATGTCACCCCACATAGTGAGTTGGCTTTGAAGTAACATAATAGATGGTTGTTAAATAGTATATGATGCATAAAAATTAGTTCAATAATTATGCATAAATGTAAAAGTTTATTCCTGTTTTTATGTAGGGTAATGTATCTATTCGATTGCTGTTCACATGAGACAATACACAAAGCAGAAAAGTCTGTACAAACCAATTTACAGTGATGTAACATTTGTCATTGTTAATGTCCCCACCAGGAGTGGAGAAGTTAGCAAACATAGATGTCAATCCACTAGGTACATAATATTATCTGAAGTGCTAAAGAGGAAGCCCAGCTGGTAAGTGTACTTGCTACTAAGCCTGAGTTAATTCCTAGAACTCACGATGTGAAAGAATCAAATGGAACTCCTCAAATTATCTTTCTATCTCCAACGCAAGCCCATATGAAGGCACTCATAGTTTCTTACCACAACACACACACACACACACACACACACACACACGTACACAAGCATGCACACACACAGTCACACTTATACACACACGCACACTCAAACACACACACTTACACAACTGTACACACAGATATACACATACACAAACCTACAAATATACAAATACACATAAACACATATACCCCACACAAACATACACACACATCCCTACACAATACACACAGGCATAAATATGCATGCACATACACATAATAAATAACTACTTTTAAAATTCAAAAGAAAAAAACTCAAAATTTTAGAGAAATATCAAGTGAAGTTTTAAAGAGAGTTTATGAAATTATAAACAGAAATTACCATCTTTGCAAGAATTTTCCTCTTTCTTTTAAAATTCCAGTGACATTATTTTGTGAAGGTAAAATCCTTCATGTTTTATCATCTCACTGTTTGGAATAAATGTTTTAGGAACATAACCATAAATCAATGAGAACAGAACATTTTGTACATTTGTTATTGCCAGGGTGATGAGCTTTCTGTATATTGTGATGACATGAGAGAAGGGATTTTGACAGAAATGCTGCTGTCTGTTCATTTGATAACACCCACTGTTCACTGCCATTAATTTTTAACTGATTCTGATATATCTTTAACCATTTAAAGTCATATGTAATGTGAAGTATGGAAAAGCAGTAAACAATGATGAATGCTAAAGATGTTAACACTAATTCCAGCATATATATGAACCATTCTCACTATGTAGACATCAAAACAACAACAAAAAGACCACAGTTTCTTTGCATAAAAGTTTTGAATCCGGCATTAATATTCTGACCTTCAGTAATAGAACACAAAGAAATTGTACCTAGGATTTAAACCAAAAGCTATAAGTAGAATGCTTGGATCTGGTGAAGAAACAAAACTTGGTCTATCATTGACAAGGTTTAACATTTTCATGATGAAAAAGAAAACACCTCTATAAATTAAAGGCCCTATGTGATGAACATACAGATTGTATTGTACAAAAAGGGGAAAACTCCAACCCCTTCCATCAAAACGAGAAACAAGAAAGCTAATCATTTTCTCCACTATTATTCAATATAGTGCCTAAAGATTTAGCTTGTACAGAAAACAAGTAAAAGAAATACAGGTAAAGAACAATATAAAAAAGGTAGTAAAATAAAAAATATTTGTAATTAAGATCACCTATAATTAAGAGATAAAAGCCAAAATCCTGTCTATAAGTAATTCAGGCGTAGGGGATGGAAAAGACTGAGGCAACTTGCAGCCCAATAACTGGTCCAACCTGAGATCTATTCCATGAGCAAGCATCAATCCCTAATACTATTAATGTTATGCTTGAAAACAGGAGCTTGTTGTCCTCTGAGATGCTTCGCCCAGCAACTGACTCAGATACATACAGACACCCACAGCCAAAAAATGGATGTAGCTTGGCGACTCTTGGGGAAGAATGGGAAGAAGACTTGCAGGCCCCAAAGGGGATAGAAACTCCATAGGAAGACCCAACAGAGTCAACTAACCTGGACCTTTGGGGATCTCAGAGTCTGTAGTACCAGCCAAAGAAAATACATGGGATGGACCAGGACCTCTCTGCTCATATAGCAGCGTGACCTTGATGTGGGTCCTGAACAATTGGAATGGGGGCTATCCTAAAAGAAATCTTTTAGTTGGAATGTGTTGTCTGGCTTCGGTGGGAGAAGAAGTGCCTAGACTCACAGATCCTCGAAGTGCTTAGAGGAGGACAGATACCTAGGGTCCCCACCTGCTCAGAGAGAATGGGAGGGGCAGTAGGGAAAAGCATGTGGGGAGGGTGTATAAGAGGGGACAGTGAGCAGGATACAAAGTACAAAGTGAATAAGTAAAAATACAAAATTTAATCTAGAGGGGGAATGGATGAGCAAAAGACTGGGCATATAGACTTTTGAGACCTAAATGTCCACACCATATGAAATGGAACACATTTGAAAGATCTCTAAGAATGGTTTAGACCAGTCTGCCCTCCAATACTGAACTGGGCTTAAGAAGCTGTTCAAAGACAGAACTTGAGAGTAATGCCATGACAGTAGACAGAGGCAGTACTGTTGAAATTCAACCAGTCACTGACCTGGCTGAAGATATATATCTTGGATCAGAAAAAAATCATTGAAAAAAGGAGGATGCTCTTAATTTATAAGATTGCGAGGAAGAATAACATACATTACAAATCTAACCATCTCCATCTCCATAGAACTATCCTCCCTGTTAATAGTAACTTTATAAGGTCATAAATTTCTTGTATCCAATTACATTCACAGCTTTCTGGTATGTGACAAATAAGAACTTCTTTATTTTCTTATTCATCAGCATGTACCAAAGATTGGGTTACAGGCTCAGTAGTTTTGAGAGCTTGGATTATTGGTTTAGATATTCTGACTCACAACTACCTATGGCAGAAGCTCCTTGTGCTACCACTGGCAGCAGAATTCCCACAATTCCAGGTAAGCCCAGTCAGCAGGCATCAATGCTTACTCCAAGCCCTTTCAGCTAGCTATCTGCAATATCACTCCTTCTGCTTTTCTCTATAGCCAAGCCCATAACTCCAGCAGAAGCCCCTTTCTCTACCAGATGCTATACCAATACCTGGACCCCAGAGATCATGCCAGCATTCAGAACTGCAGAACCCTAGAATGTGAGGATCCAAACCCAGAGAGGTCACACGAGCTGCTAAAATCACAGCAGAAGAAACCTACTAGGTCTGAGACCCAACTAGTTATAAGAATCATAGGTCTCTTAGGTCAAAAGACCAGAGAAGAAGCAGAAAGGATGTGGAAATCATCCAGACTACAAAAAAAAAATCAGAAAGAAGCACCTACCTAAGCCTATAATCACCCAAACCCAGATGTTAGAATAAGAATTCAATTAACAAGAAGTAGGGCAATATGACACCATCAGGATGGGCTATTCTATTAGAGCAAACCCTGGGTATTCCAACGGAGCTGAAGCACAGGAAAGTGACATTAATGTCAATTTTATGAAGAGGTCCTTATAAATAAATAAGTCCCTTTAAAATACTCCAATGAAGCACAAATAAGTAGTTAGAGGAAAAAATACTTCCCTTAAAGGAAGCCAGGAAAAAACAGAGTTGAAAGAATTGAAGAAATCTGTTCAATACTTAAAGTGGTAATACAATCAATAAAGAAAACACAAACTGCAGAATCGTGTGGAAGGAAAGTTTAAATAAAAGAGCATGAACCTCAGATGTAACTATCACCAAGGGAATATAAGAAATGGAAAAGAGAATCTCACGCTTAAAGATACATTAGAAGAAATTGTTACATCAGTCAAAGAAAATGTAAAACTAAAAAGGTCCTGACAGGAAACATCTGGGACACTATGAAAAGATCAAACCTATGAATAATAGCAATAAAGGAAGCGGAATACCAGCTCAAAACCTCAGAAAATGTTTTTACAAAATCATAGAAGAAACATTTTCCAGATCTTAAAAGGGAAATGCCTATAAAGGTACAAGAAGTTTGAAGAACACCAAATATAGGAAATCAAAATAGAGAAAAACCGTACCACCAGCTAAAAAATGGATGTAAAAACATCGTTCTACTGTATGTAAGAAATGTACATTGACATCAAAGATAGACATTAATTTAGAATAAAAACTTAGAACAACATTTTCTAAGTAAATGGACCCAAGAAACAAACTGGTATATCTGTTTGAATACATAATATCAGATTTCCAACCGAAATGAATCAAAGAGATGGAAAGAGCATTTTATATTCACCAAAGGAAAACTATACCAAGACGATATCTCAATTTCGAACATCTATATGACCCCCAAAAATGAACCTTTTCTAATAGAAACATTCAATATCTAATGGCATATTGAAGCCTAGACAGTAATGGTGCAGACTCTAACAATCTACTCTCACCACTGCGAGTTCATCTACACAAAATCTAAACAGAGAAATAATGGAGCAAGTAGGCATTCTGACTCAAAGAAACTAAGATATCTCTAGAAATTTTCACCAAAGACAAAATAATATACCTTCTTCTCAGCAACTCACAGAACTTTCTCTAAAACTGGCCATGTACTCCATCACAAAGTTTCAGTAGATAAAAGGAAATTGAAATAACCACTTGTTTCTTATCAGTGCATTAAATATTAAAGCTGTATTTCACAGCAGAATCAGTGGAAAGGCTACACACTCATGCCACTGAACAACTCCCTACAGGATGTCTACTGGGTCAAGGCAGTAATAATAGAAGAAATTTAAATATAAAAATTCCTACAATTAAAACAAAATGCTGCACACATCCAAATTTATGTGACCCAATAAAAGGATGCTAAGAGGAGAGATCATAGTATTAGATAACTTCATAAACAAATTTGAGAGATCATGAACTCACAACTTAAGAGCACACCTGAAAGCTCTAGAACAAAGAACGAAAACACACCCAGCAAGAGTAGAAAATCAATAAAATAAAACAAGGAAAACTATTATGGTCTGACCCCCACCACCCAGCATAGATACTTTTGTTCTATGCCTGACAGCTATTTCATACTGTTGCTATAATATGCTTACCCATCAATGACACAGAAAAGTAACTTGACTCTGAACCAGGTCATGCTGACCACATCCCCTGTTATGCTCTACATGTCTTGAGGTTTGTTAATCTTAGTGAATTCCACAAAACTTTGGGTAAAACACATCAATATGTACTGCTGTGTCTAAAATGGCTTGAGTCAGAAGTCATCATCAGGCAGAACTTCCTGACCAGGCTTATGAGCACATCGTGAATTTATTTTTGTTTTTGTTTCCTTTATAAGCTGATAGAAAAAGATGTTTCTTATTGTACCTCAGATAATTCTGAGCTATGTCCCTGATCCTCCAATCAGTACTATGGTGTGCATTCAATTAACCATCCCTGTCTGACTGAAAATAATGTTCATGCAGTTTTTGGTACTATAATCTGACACAAACATAAAAAAACAAAATAATAAATCAATCAATCAATAAATAAACAATAAGTCAATAAAAGATAGAGTTGGTCCTTTGAGAAAATCAACAAGCTAGACAAACCCCAATTCAAATTAACTACAAGCAGAAAGAAAATATAAAATGTATCAAAATAAGAGAAAAAATAGGGGAACATAACAACAGACACTGATGAAATCCAAAATTTTATTGAATGATACCTCAAAATCCTAAACTCTACAAAATGGGAAAATTTAAAATAAATGAACAATTTCTTAATAACACCCTTTACCAATGTTAAATCAAGATCATATAAACAATTTAAACAGACCTACACCATCTAAAGAAATCTAAGCATTCATTAAAAGTCTTCCAAACAAAGAAAAGAGTTACGGACCAACTTCTATTAGAAATATTGATGCATACTACTCCACATAATAATCACAAAATTATTCCAAGAAAAAATAAAAAAGATCGTGTATATTGATTAAATAAGCTGCATCTCTGAGATACAGAGATTGTTCAACATAGAAAAATCTATTGATATAATCCACTATATAAATAAACTGAAAGGAAAAAATAAAATGATCTTCTCATCCAGTGTTGTAAAAGATTTTAAAAATCCAACACTTTTTCGTGTTAAAATTCTTAGAGATATCAGAGATAGCTAAATATGAAAAATAGAATTTACAGCAAGTTTATAGCCAACAACAAACCAAATGAAGAAAAACTCAAAGCAATTCCATTAAAATCAGGGGAAAAAAGGCTCTCCGCTCTCTCCATAGCTATTCAATATAGCACTTCAAATTCTTGCTAAAGCAATCACCATGCCTCATTCTTAACTCTACTAAGAGCTATAAAAACTGCATGTTATTGGCATAAAAACAGACAAGGTGATTGATGGAATCAAATCAAACATATAAAACCATATGCCTATAGATACATGAGTATGATATAGAATCCAAATGTAAACAATGTAAAAAGTAAAGCATCTTTAATGCAAATTGCTCTCCTAAATGAATGTCAGCATTTAGAACAATATAAATAGTTCCCCACCTATCTCCCAACACAAAACTCAAGTTCAAGTAGATAAAAGACCTTAAAGTCATAAAATCAGATATACTGACCTTGATAGAAGAGAAAATGGTAAATTGAACATATTACCTTCGGAGACAACTTTCTGAACATAACACCATTAACTCAGACACTAAGATTAACAATTAACAAATAAGACCTCATGGAACTGAGGACCTTCTGTAAGGCAAAGGACACCATCAATAGGACACAATCACAACCTACTGAATGGGAATAGATTTTCGCTAATGCTGCTTCTGAGAAAGGTTGACTACATATAATCTGAAACATATAATTCACTGAAAAACTAAAATCAACAAAACAGTCCAATTATAAATATGTTACCGATCTAAAATAGAAAATTATCATCAGAGGAATCCCAAATGGCTGAAAATCACTTAATGAAATAATCACCCTTCTTAGCCATCAGGAAAATGAAAATGAAATGACTCTAAGATTCAGTCTTACCCTTGTCAGAATGGCTAACATCAAGAACAGAAAAGGTGGCTTATTCTAGTTAGGATGTCAAGCAAGAGAAACAATCCTCTACTGTTGGTGGGAATGCCAAGTTCTAGATTACACTTTGTAAATCAATAAGTCAGCTTATCAGAAATTTAGGAATCAATCAACCTCCAGACCTAGCGTTACCATTCCTGAGTATATAACCAAAGAACACTCTGTCCTACCATGAGGATACTTGTTCAACTATGTTCATTAAAGCTTTGTAATAACCCTAATCTGGAAACAAACTAGACGTCTGTCAACCAAAGTATGTGTAAAGAAAATATGTTATTTGTACAATAGAGTATTATTTAGTTATTTAAAAAAGATCATGAAATTCTCAGGAAAATGGCTGGAACTAAGAAAAATCATTCTGAATGGGGTAACACATTCCTAGAAAGATAAACATTCCTAACAGTCAAAACAGATGCTGTCACTTACTTATACATTTGCCTGCATTAGGGACCACTTTTTCCTCCTACTGAGCTTTCTTTTCTATCTTTACTATGAAGGGAGGTGCCTAGTCTTACAGAAAATTGAACTGCATGCTTGGTTGATAGCCATGAGAGGCCTGCCTTTTTCTGAAGGGAAACTTAGGAGGAGTGGATGGTGGGAGAAAAGAGTGGGAGAAACTAGGAGGAATGAAGGGAGAGGGAACTGTAGTTAGCATGAAAGGAAAAAGAATAAATTTAAAGAAATATTTTAAAATTCTGAGTTCAGATTCAAGTTTTTATCATTTTCTCATTCTTTTATGCAAATGATTTATATTATCTCATCGAAAAATTATTCAACCCATCTTCACAATATGAAGTCTCTGCTGGATCTTTTCTCAAAATTAAGTTGCTATTCATATAAACCTATTCAATATTCTTATTAGGTACTCAATAATCATGTCTGACCCACCACAATGGCTGCATACTCTTTTCTATTACCCACAAAATCTATACTCTGCACTAGATTACTATGTGCTATAGAGAGAATAGCTTTTTATTTTATTAATGCACCATCTGTCAATTAAAATGTCTATGGCTTAGGCAGGAAATTGAAGGTGGGATATCTGGAAGGAGAAAGAATTCTGGGATAGATCAGGTGGGAGATTCACTGGGAAAATATGAGATTAACACATGGGACCTGAGCACAGATATCAAGATACATGAAGCAGAATGTTTAGTTAAATCCAGTCAGAGAAGAGCCTAGATATAGCCAAGATATTTGTAAATATATTTTAAGTCTGAGTCTCATTTCTGGGAGCAGGGTTCTATGAAAGAGAACTAGGTCCTAAATGCTACAGTATCCTACATGTATTTCTAGATATAATCTTGTTATACTCCCATTATGAGCATTAAGCATGGATGTTAGGTTTTCTGACATTTATGTTTTATCTCCCATTTTAGAAAGTGTGTCACCTTGATAATCAATTATTATCTTACTCAAAGAGTTAATTATCTGTCACTTACCCCTGTCAGTGTATGTTTAACACAACCACAAATATTTCTTGTTTGTATAATTTATACCTTTATTTCCCTGTCATTAGTCATTTCATTATTTGACTTAAGTCACTGAATTCTTAATATCTTTAATGATTCTATTTTATAACCTGAAGAATATTGTTCAGCAGGATAAATAGTATAATTAAATTAACAATTATTAGGCACTGTAGAATATTATAGATGTAAACTGTCAATTATATTAATGTTATCAATTTTTTAATTTCAGCAGAAAATGCCATTTAGGAAAATGATTAACAAGAGGCAAGTTTAGAAAAATCTAGTATTTCCAACATCCAGTGAAATGAGTGAGAAAAATCAGACATGTATTTGGTTGATAAAAGAAAAGTATATACTTTGTATATTAATATTTATATGAAATGAGTATTTTAAATTGATGGAACAGTCACAGCCCATCACATTGATTACTTCTGTGATAGCTAATCTTGACTGTCAATGTGGCAGGGTTTAAAACTACAATGGAAGCAAACATCTGTCCACATCTTTGAGAGAATTTCTTGATTAGCTTAGTTGACATGGGAAGACCTACTGGAAATGTTTGGGTGACTATTCTATGGGTCAGTATCCTTGAATGAGCATTAACAAAAAACTTAGGAAAACAAAAAATAATAAAAGTAACTGAGCACTAATATTTATCTTCCGTTGATTCCCAACTTCAGGTACAAATGGCTGCCACAAACTTCTTCGATCAAGACTTCCTTTTCACAATGGTCTGTTTCCTAAATTGGTGAGCCAAATTAGGCTCAATCTACTCCACTTTTTTTTAAAAAAATTGAGTTGGTAAGGGTCCTTTTTTACAGCCTCAAAACAAGAAACAACAAGCTACACAACCCCAAAGAAATCAAAGTTGACATAGCATAGAGCTACTTGCACACGGATAGACTATTTGTGTTTCCTTTGTTATGAACTCAACTCAGTATAACTGTTCATCAATAAAAGAAATGATAAAGTAAATGGACTATGATTCACACTGATAGAATTTTATTCAACTGTAAAGAACAAAATAAATGCAGCAGCAAATTATTATTTTAAGATTTATAAATAAAATGCCAACTAATATTAAAGGTTAAATGTTAAATGTTGATTATATAAAATGATTGTATGTATACATGCACATATACATTCATATATATGCAAATTCATTCATATACATACATACATAATGAATATACATGAGATGAGAGCTGGCCCCAGCCTGTGTGAATACACTGCATATGCTGAGCCCAGAACATTTCTTTAACTTTTCTAACTATTCTTTGGCCTAGGACTGGAAGCTTTTAACCTCAGACAATCTTATCTTCCAAGCTGACTGAATCGATTCAGCTCTTCTAAAATTCTGACTGAATTCCATTGCTTGGACTCATACTAACTTTGACAGTATGTTCTAACCTTCTGACTCATTCTTTCTCTGGATCATTTTGTCTTTACCTTTGTCTAGCTTGTGCTCTCAATAACGTGACTGTAAAACTACTCTACCAAACTGCCGTACAAACATACACACATAGCATACAACACACACAACATATACACCACAGGCCTCTATCTGGCTGCTCTTAAATAGCCCCTCTTTTACTGTTCTTTTGTGACTTAGTTATAGCCTACAACTGATTCGATCTGGTAAATCATTCTCTGATCCATCATTTCGTCTGCTTCTCAATTAGACATAATTTTCAAGCATGGCTGCTTCCTTCTACAAACTAACTTTATTGTTAACTGTTAAAGATTAAAAGTATGTATTAAGGGAAGGTCTGTATTCTAGGCACATGATCCTGTAATCCAGGGTGAATCTGCATTTTGGCAATACCAAACCAAAGGGTCTTAGAATGTGGTCCCTTGCCAGAGCGATCATGCTGCTGGATTAAAATTTTTGTACATATATAATGAGTGGAAGAGAAGAGTTGGGGTGGCTAGAAATGTTTAAAGAAGGAACACAAGAAGTTGATCAAAATGGATGGTATACTTATTTGAGAGTATCACTATAAAGGTAAATAGTATGTACAATGAATATATTCTATTAAAAATTGCAATCATGATTTAATTTATTTTGAAATTAAAAAGAATAATGGCATTTGCACACAAATAATGAGGATTCCTGAAGGCAGAAAATGGAAGGCAATTTTATATAACAACAACAATGCAGTGATCAAAGAAAACAAAACAAAACAAAACAAGACAAAATATTCCCACATGTGGATGTGAATAAGGATTTTGAAGGAAAAGCACAGAAGTAGGTATGTTTTGTTACTCTCCCCTCTGTAGGTTCACAACTAGTCCCTGAGGCTCACATGGCTACACTATTGACAATCAAGTAGCAGCAATTTGGAAGCATATTAAATGTAGAATACAAAATAACAGGAGTTTACCTTTGGATTTGGAACATTGTATCCTTCACAGCAAGGCCATCTTGTTTTCATACAAAGACCCTTTAGGTTATTTCTACTTCAATTCATTGGGAAGAGAGTAACTGAGAAGCCTATTTCCATTTAGCGTACTTGGCACTAGAGTACAAAATTATGCATTCATCACACCATTTTTTTATTGTAAGCTTTCATGAAATTACTTTATTTGTAGTATTACTGAAATGCAAACATTTTTAGCCTTCTCTTTCTGAAAGGAACAATTTTATAACAACAGCAGAGTAATTATGCCGACAAGGTTACAGTCCTCTCAAGGCTTCTCATCTATTAGAGTTGTAACTTATATTTCCATATTTAAATCAAGAAATTAATGTTCATAATTCTGAACCACAAAACAGAATTCAGCATGTAAAATTCATATTTAATAGCCTCTGAATTTAATCTTTAACTATGGGGCATGCAATGACCATAAAAGTTGTAAAGATCATTTTTCATAGGAAATATAATTTAAAATATGAAATAGTTAGTATATGAATTTCCTTATTTATTCTGTAAATGAACATATCGTGTTGAATATGTTCTCACATGGGGACATTTTGCCCCACTCTTTCCTGTGGAAGCATTAGAAAAATGAAATAAAATCGTCTCTGACAGAGTAAAATCAAACCCAAGGCAAAGTTTGATTTTCCTCCCTACTGGTTTCACTTAAAATTCATGAGCACAGACTGCAAAAGGAACTCAGCAATGCCTAGAGATCTAATATGTCTCTCCAGTATAATCATATCACACACTTGAGACAATTTTGTACCTTTAGTTTTTCCCTCAAAATCTAACCCCAACATTGCTTCACTCTCAATTAAAGGGCCCATGCAACATTTATTTTAAAGAATCAGATCTATTCTATATTCAACACTAACAGACTTTATATTGATTGAATGAAAACATCAGGACCATTTTAAAAATTCCATCGTAAAAATATTTTGAAACCAAGGAGAGAATAAGACCAATATTCCCTATGATCTTAATAGCTATCATACAAATTCAGGAAACAGTAAGTACAATGGTTTGTCCCCGTGAACAGCACAGATAGCATTTGACAAGACAGTTCAATTGGGCAGTGCTTTTGCTGAATTCCCAGTATACAATTCACAGACCATACAAAGCACACAAAAAAAGAAAGACTAAAGTGTGTATGCGTCAGTCCTACTTAGAAGGGGGAACAAAATGATCATGGGAAATAGAAGGAGGGAAGGACTTGGGAAGAAAAAGGGAGGGTGAGGGGAAAAGGGGACCAGGATCAGGTGTGGGAGGAAACTGGAAGATGTACAAAAGGGGTGTGGGAAGGTAGAGTGGTTGGGGAGGGGGAACACCCTCATTGAAGAAGGGGAGGGGGATGGGATAGGGAAATTTGAACAGAGTTGTGTAGCAATAGAGAATGGGGAACTGGGGGTAGCCACCAGAAATTCCAAGATGCCAGGAAAGCAAGAGGCTCCCAGTACCCAACTGGGATGTTATTAGCTGAAATACCCAACTAAGGGGAAGAAAAAGCCTGTAGAAACCATATCCAGAGGTTAGTCACAGCCCAGGTTGAGGGATGGGACCATCCACCAATCTCCAAAATATTAATCCAGAATGGCCCCTGTCTAAAGAAAATACAGAGAGGAAGAGTAGATCAGAGTCTGAAGGAAAGGCCATCCAGAGACTGTCCCATCTGGGGATCCATCCCATATATAGACATCAAACCCAGTCACTAATGCTGATGCCAAGAAGTGCTTGCTGAAAAGAGCCTGATATAGCTGTCTCCTGAGAGGCTCTGCCAGAGCCTGACAAACACAGATGCAGATGCTTGCAGCCAACCATTGGACCCAGCACTGGGAACCCAGTGGATAAGTTAGGTGAAGAACTGAAGGAGCCGAAGGGGTTTGCAACCCCATAGGAAGAACAGTATCAATCAGTCAGAGCCCAGGGACTCAACCACCAATCAGAGTACACATGGAGGGACCCATGGTCCCAGCTTCTGAGGGTGGCCTTATCTAGCAACAATGGGAAGTGGAGGTCCTTGGTCCTGCCAAGGCTCGATGATGCCCCACTGTAGGGAATGCTAGGGCGGTGAGGCAGGAGTAGGTGCATTGGTGGGTGGGTCAGGGAAGCACCCTTGTAGAAGAAGGTGGGAGGGGGTATGGGATAGCAGGCTCAGGAACGGGAAATCAGGAAAGAGAATAACATTTGAAATGTAAATAAGTAAAATAACCAAAAAAGAAATAAAAATATTAAGACACTTAAACAACAAGTGATAACCTATTATTGATATGTTGATCCATGAGTCTTTATTTTGAGATCTTATTAAATTCTGAGATGTGCTTTTACTACATAATTCTCTTGAAACTCGAGCTTGATCAACGTGCTTTCTGTTCATTCTGTTCAGCGGAACACTCACTATTGCCTGTTTCTTACATATCCCCTGAGTTGCACTTCTAGAGTCAGACTCGGCAGTTTTCTTTGTTCTTGGGTACAATCTGGGTCTCATGTCAGGATGAAATAAATTTTCCTTCCTTGCTTTCTCCGTGTTTGAGAAAAAAAAAGTCATTTTTCATACAGGAGTCTATTGCACTATTTATCACGGGCTCTTCTGTTGTCGTCACTTAGGTGTGTTTATCTCCTGCATGACTCTCAATCCCTTTCTCGGAGGTCAAAACAATATTTTATCCATTATTCTTCCCCAGTTCGTACCTACAATCACGTGTGCCATATGGGTTAGTCAGCATAAATTGCTTATTACATTATATTTTGTGATTTAAATATCTCATTTAAGTGATAAATATAAGGTAAGATGTCGGCATTACTTCATCTAATATAAGAAAGTTTGTAGTGTGTTCAGTGAACAATGCAATATTAGTTCCCAGAAAGTGAACTACATTTATCGTGATTAGGTCCTTACTAAATCATTTAAAAGCTAGACATTAATGAAACTGCACGTTATAATTTTACAAGTAAATTTAAGTATACCTTTAACTATAGGCTATGCTCCAAGTATCATTGTAAGAGAATAATTCATGCATGTTGTGTTCTAAAATAACTTTCTTCAATTACTCAATGACTTTGCTTTCCAGTAAATCACGTGACTAGGCAGTTCCTAAACTACACAGTTACTGGAAATTGCTAAAATTACATTTTAATTTAAAATATCATCATGCTATGAAAATCTTTAAAAACATTATAAATTATGTTTCATCAATAATCAAGTTATACCCATGAACAAATTCTTTTATGCTCGTATGGAAATATATTTAAAATATAACTAATTTCTGGAATATATTGGTATAAGTGTTGGTATGATTTTAAGACAAAATATATTATTGGGGAATATATTATTGGGGAAATATGTGTTTTGACAGATTTTTAGCTTTGTTTTGTTGTTTAGGGTTTTTTTTTCTTTTGATGGAAAAATTAGTTTGCTTTTTAGTTGCTTTTATTTTTTATCAGGATCTGGTTTGTCTGTGTAGCCCTGGCCATACTAGGACTCACTCTGTAGCCTGGAACTCAGAGATCTGTTCCTAAGTGCTACAATTAAAGTTGTGCACTAAAACTGTCCTGAAGTTGGGCAGATTGTTTAGAAGTTATGAAAGCATTTGAGAGCAAGTATTTTTATTAAATAACAATAATTATAATCACATAAAAATATAAATTTAATTTACAGTAACTCACATACAAATAATTGAATAATTGACAGAAAAAACTTATTAGGTAGGTGGTTAAAAAAAGAGAGAAATGCAGTGAAAGGCTTCAGAAAACCAGATTGATAATTAATGATTTTATGTGTTTCTCAATAAATCTTGTGAAAGAGAAAACCACAAAGGAAACAGGACATAAAGTAACATGTAATAAAAAATTGTTATTCTATAAAAAAAATTGATAGCCCAAGAATGAGTTTACTAGACTGTAAAGGTCCTTCCCATTTTTGGGAGGAAAAAAACTGTAAGTTACTCATATGTATCTTGACTCACTTGCATACTGTACAGAGAAGGAAGGAATAATGAAAAAAAAAATGTGTTCTCTCTTTAAACCCATTCCTGGGAAACAGGTTAATTCCTCTGGCTGTGAACTGATACATCTAATCAGAAGTTCTTTACTGTTACCCTTCCCCTCAAGAAAGCTCTTGCAAGTAGGTATATAAAACCCTCACCCTCCCTTTTTTTAATTTGTGGTACAAAATTAAATACAATATAAAATTATAGTCCTTAATTTTAAAGAAAGAGATTAGATTCAGAAATTTTTCTCTCTGGGTTATTAATATTACTTTGTCTTCTTATATTTTTACTTCCACAACGTCAAAGACTAGTGTTTTAAACATTGATAGTGAGCTTTTACTTACTCAAATATCAGTCTTCAGAGATCTATGTCAGGCTAATCCATCCTATCTTCATCGTCCACAAGTTAGAGCTGGAAAATAAAAAGGGAGTGAGATAGAAATAGAAAATGTGTTCATTTTCAATTTGATTTCAGTTAACAGATAATGACATCTAAGGACTGTCCTTGGAGAAGATAATTTAAATTAGATAGTGCTTAGTTATAGAGTATTTAACATAGTCCAAGCTCATTTTTTTTTTAATTGTCAGCAAGAGAGAGTGAGATGTATTATGCACAGTAAGAGGAGTTCTAATCACTATAAACAAAGATGACATGGATTACTGGAAGTAAAACAGAATGTGGCAGTCAGTACATTTTATTTTTTTATTCAGTGTTCCTTAAATCAGTTTTATTTGTGTACTGAACTCAGAGGTCATCTGCAGGTGGTATACTTAGCAATTATTAAAAAGAAACAAATATATTGATTAAATTTTAGAAATGAATGAGATATTTAGTTAAATCAACAAGAAGACTAGAACAAAAAAGTAAAAATAAAAGTGATTTAGCACCAAGAAAAACATTGAGAGCAGACCTATCATTTCCTAGTCAGACGATCAACTATTACATCTCCCAAAGCAAAGGTAGACATTCATCGATGGCAGTGACAGTGAAAATCATGGGACTTTCTTGATTGGTCAAAGTAAGCACAACTATTAGATGATAGGTTTGTGACTTTTTAAAATATTTATTCTGAGACAATGTCTCATTATATAATGCGGGCTGTACTTGAACTTAAAATTGATTTGTTTCTTCTTTCTCCTGCATCGAGAGAGAGAGAGAGAGAGAGAGAGAGAGAGAGAGAGAGAGAGAGAGAGAGAAAGACAGAGAGAGAGAAATGGAGAATGTGTAGAAAGTGAGTGACTTTGTATTTTACCCCATCCTAAATGGGATATCACCATGAAACCAGATAGTAACGTCTCAGGGAGCTTTCAGGCTGAGGAGCAGGAAAGGATGAATGGCACCAAATCATCAATGTCTTACAGAGAAACAAACAAACAACAAACAAAACAAAAAAAACAAAAAAAAAACAAAAACAACAACAACAACAACAAAAAAAAAACAGCACTGACACACATAGGAACTCAGAGTTGGGAGCAGGAAGCACAGGGCCTGTAAAGGTCCAAGCAAGATGGGAGCCGGCATTCATAAAGAGGAGAGAGGACCTCCCATTGATAACAAAGAAGCTATTCCCAACTGACAGCTAATTGCCAAGTAAAAACATAGTTTTGTTTTACGTTTTGTTTGCTTGTGTATTTTCCCAGTAGAGGCTCGATGGGTAGAACACATTCCCAATAGCAGATATCTAACACAAATGAATTCAATGGTGTTTTCTGGTTTTGGGGGTTTGTTTGTTTGTTTGTTTGTTTGTCTTTGGCAGTTTCTGATTCTGTGTCTTGATGAGGTGTGTGTGTGTGTGTGTGTGTGTGTGTGTGTATTGGGAGATAGGTAGGAGATCTTGAAGGAGATGGAGAAAGGAAATCATTATCAGATTATATTATATGAACTTTCATTAAAGAATTATTTTCTGTCTCTTGGTGGCTGGAATTATAGGTCTTTGACTCTATACCTGGAATCAAATCTTTCATTTATGACTTTATATCTGTATAAACCATATTTATAAATAACTATAGCCAACATCTTTTTTTTGAGAGCCTCCAACAGAATGTCACAGAAAAAGGAAGAATATAATTGAATTTAAAGGTTGTAAACAAAGTCATAACACTGCTTAAACGATAGACTTATACAGAAACAACTAAATGCCTAGTTGTGTTTTAAAGTGTAATTTTAACATCAAAACATAATAATATATAGGTCAAGACATCATTATGAAATACTGGTCTAGAAAATTAACATCGTTTACATCTATTCACCACACTTTGTCTTTATCTGGGTAATTTACGTAAGTCTTGTGATAGTGCTTTAATGAAGGGAATAGATTGCATTTTCAAAAACAGTAGAAAATAGAATAGCTTATATATATTAATTGATTAATATATTATTAAATACTGTGTGAAGAAAAAAAATAAAACATAATTCTAAACATTCCAAAATTCTTAAATAATAGTGAAAAATAGTATATTCATGGAGTCATGCTATGGGCAATTCATGGGCATTACATCTGACCAATCTAAGACAATTTCACAGAAAAATCCCTGTTTCTGTGGAACTTATGGTGTTTTCTTCTCACGTATCCTTAAATACCCTATGGATCTTAGAGCTGAGAACGCATTGTAGATATATTCATCTGCATTTATTTGGTTGTGAGTTTCTGTAATGAGATCCGTCTGTTGCAAAGAGAAGTTTTCCTAAGGAAGGGTGAAAACTACACCTAAATGTGACCTGAACAGCGACAGAAATGGACACGCTAGTGTGGAAGCCAGAGAGCCAACTCAACCCAACACAAGACGCTCCAGACAACAAAAGAATGCTGGGAGCCGAAGAAATCGTCTTTCCCAGGGAAGAGCACACCAACTCCTTTTTCCAATGCCACATTGTTAGCCTTGAAAAGAAATATGAAAGTATTATTATACAGATTCAACAGGTATAGTTACATATTTAGGGACACACACACACACACATATATAAACACAGCATACATAGCAATTAAAGAAAAAAATCATGAATTTAAAAGAGCAAGAAGACACATGGAAAGGTTTTGTGGGAGAAATTAGAAGGGCAGATGTAACTGAAATACCAAAAACAAAAACAAAAAAACAAACAAATAAACAAACAAAAAACCAAAATCTTAAAGCAGACAAAAGTGTTTCTTTTCCAGAAAAATTACATTTGTAATTTTCTGATGTTCAGATAATAGTGTATTGATAGTGATAGTCACTTATGAACATTGTTTCTATTTTTACACATTTGAAACATGTTGCTGAATAATCATGAAATGTTTAATGATAGAAATCGTCAACATGTAAAACAAATTTAGAATATATATGTTCATGGAAATAAGGGAATGATCATTAAACAAAAAAATCATGTGCAATTAATTTGCTTACATATTTATGTCAGATTAGTAAAAAATCTCTTACATTCCTAGTTATATTAAAAGAGATATTTCATGTTTGGTTGCTTATTATTTCATGTGTGCATTTTTAAGACACTAAAAAGAAACAGTATTGCTAAATTGGATGGAAGAATAAAGTTGAAGAAGACAAAGACAAACAAAAGATTGATATTTCAGCTAAAATTTGAATCTAATGCAGAGAACAGAACAGTGCTTGAACCTATAGTACTCCATTGTGCATAGTTAAGATGAAACTGGTGTGCTAACAGACATTTGCTTAATGAAAAATATTTTATTAATCTTTTAAAAGATCCTAGTATATCCCTGCTGAGTGCCATAATTTTAAAACACAATAAAATGGAAACCTATAAATTATTGAATAAGTTCTAGGACAGAAGGGGCTTGTGTATGAATAGATTAGGTAGCAAGAAAATCGCTACAAGCAAATTCACAAAGTAAAAGAAAGCGAAATTAAAGAAGGGATTGTGATCAGTTTTAAGTAGCATCATTTGCATAAATGATATTTACTCCAATGGCTGGATAATGATAGAATGACTTACATCATATATAATGTGACATATTTAGAATACTTAGCACTGAACCTTAAATGTTACCTTCAATAATGACTTGGCAGGCAATCGTACCCACTAAGCATTAGAAGCATGACCATTATGGGAATAACTGACCACTTTATGAGTGGATTTGAAGTCTTGTAGTGTTACCCCATCACACCATAACTCATGATGTTTTTAGTGGTCAAAAGTTGTGTAAAACTTAGCATAGTGTTTTGTTAAATGATCAAATTATCATACTGCCTTCTAAACATTTATATTTAACATCCATACATTTCTATTTCTTTCAATCTCAGCCAGAGAAGTTTCTTTGTAAGTGGACAATGATTAGTGCATACACAAAGAAAGATAAACATGTTATAACTAAATGACTGAAAATGCAGACTTGGGTCATCTGAAGGCTATGATGCTCCAAGGTTTGGGAAAATTGTGAAAGATTAGGCAGAAAAAAAAAATGAAAGAACCAGATAATTTAGAGGAGCCTTATAAAATGCTGTCTTATGGACTTAGCTTCATTATTACACTTATAAATTTATAGCAACTGGGATTGCCTATACAATGATTGCACTAGAGTAACCTAGTTAACAGTCCAACATCAATAAGGGAACTACTCTGAGGTTATACCATTAGCTAAGAAACCATGCTATTGATGATGTCTGGATTAGAGAGAAATACTCCTTTAGAGTACGACCTCTGGTAGGTTGCCCATGCTCTCCTGGTCAGCCGAGTGCAATTACACATATAGGCAGAACTAACTGGATTTAGTATTTCACAAAATGAAAGGCCATGAAGTTGGAAAGGGAATGTGTGGTGAAGACAAGGGGGGGGGGTTTGAATGGGAAAATAGTAGATAAATATGATCAAGATATACTGTGTCCATATACTAAATTCTCAGAGATTAAAGTAAAATTTAAAATATTAAAACATATTTATTCATATTTTTAATAAAAAATTCTTTATGGGTTCATAACACTATGTAATGGGGAAACTAGCACAATAGGATGAAATAGAGAGTATGCTGGAAGATAAAGATAAAATACAGAACATGGAGAGGGGAAACAAGACATTGAAGGCCATTTGAAAACCTGTATGGCAACCTACTATACCAGAAGCTTCCTCAAACTACTTATGCCTAAAAGCTTCATTAGGGAGTGGAAACTGTCTATCCTGCAGATAAGCTCCTTAAGCAGGAGGGTTAACTACTCAAAACAGCCCCAGGAACTCCCTGAAACAAACCAGACCATCTCCTTTCACTTCCTCTCTACTAGAGAGAAAAATAAAAACTATGGGACCTCTCAGACTAAGGGAAGAGGAGCTACCGAAATGATTCTGAAAGAGAAAATGCAAAGACTCTGAGAGGATAGGAGCCTTCAGGAGAAAGCAAACACCAGGTGAATTAGTTGAAAAGGGTTGATATAAGCTGAGGCAGCTGGGAAAGAAACTCTACAACTGTCTGTAGGTTATTCATTGTGATTCAGGTTTCCAGCTTTGTGAGCTGTCTCCCAAGCTATGTTGGACTTTGATGATTCAACTGTCTTTGAGTCATTTCTGTTTCTGTTAATAATCCCTCACTGATCTTTCTTCTGTATGTTACCCTAATAAACACATCGTTTCCCCAAGTGTGCTAGAGTCCGAGAATCACTGAAGGAATCACTCAAATCCTACGCAAAGACCATTTATTTTGCACAAATAACCAGCATACAGAAGTTAACCATTCAACAAAATGCAGACCAATGGAGGGAATGTCAGGGATCCTTTTATGCACAGCTATGATTTTCAGAAGGAATTGGTAACCTCTTATATGATTGGTAGGGGCAAAACAGTGACATTAGTGTAATTTTGATTAGCTGCCAAGATAGTTTCCTTATATTTGGTGAAAGCTTGAAGAATTTTGGAAACAAGTCCAGTTCTGGCCTTGTTATCCCCTCCAGGTACGTGTCCCAGGAATGGACTCTGCTCCAGACTGATCCTCCCTAAGTCAAGGTCATCACTGATCAATGGCCCATTGTCAATGGCTTCCCATAAGGGGCCCTGTTTGCTTCCCAGGGAATTGAAAAAAATTTATTCCCAAGGTTTTAGACCTCTAAAGTGGTGTCCACGCTTTAGACTTTCATGGGTTCTCTATCTGGGGGATAGTAGATGTTTGTATTTTGTCTCCCTAGGTAAATTTTTGTTACACAGTAACTGCATTTAAAAAAAAGTAATCCACATGGAGTCACCAGCTAATGTGGGAGAAGAAGCCCCAACAAAACATCTTATGCCATCAAATAAAATCTCTATCTACAGGAATGAGTTCTATCTTGCTGATTCTTTGGCTGAAAAGGTCCCACAACACACCTTAAAATATCACAGGCTATTGTTATTGAAGGGACTCTGGACAGCATGCTTCTGGCAAGCCTTACCCTTCTCTCTCATTCTCTCTGCCTTGTTCAAAGCTATCAAGTTATACTCCTAAAGCTACCTATCATCATCTATCCCTTTGCCTACTACTTCTGTTTGAGGCTAAATACTAAGACTCGGCTATCCAAGTGTTGAAGCTCGGCAATCGAAAGCCCCATTTAATTCACCTCAAAATATACTCATCAAAATATACCACTCATCAAAATATACCACTGCATCCTAGCCTATGCTCACACAGACCTCCTCGTTTTCTCTTCTTAACAGTTCTTCCGGCAAAGTCTCTTGTTGCTGTTTTTCTGCCTGAATCAGAAAACACCCACTTTAAATTTTCTTTCCAGTTAAATAAAGGGGTCGCTCTGTGAAAACAGGTGTTTGGTAGGATCCAAAGGGAATCCCACTGAGTGAGGTCTCCCAATCGCTAAGGTTATTGGCCATCCATCACAATCTAAGGTTCCACTCCTGAAGACAACACTTATTTAGCTCATAAAGCACAGAGAAGTCAAGCGGGAGACTAATTATGAGCCTCACTGCCTACTGATTAACATTTATTCCACAGGAGTGTACTCTGCATGGCAGGGACAGTAAGGTCATCATCAATATTACCTAAAGCCCCACATTGTAAACCAGCAATCTATCTGCAAGATATGCTTGTGCAAAAATCGCACAAACGTTAAGTGTAGAATCAACCACTTTTTGACTGGTTTTCAGGTTTATTTCATGAGATGGGACACACACTTGACAATGATCAAGTAGACAAGATATGTGACGAGGTATGTAATGACCCCAGGGGAAAACCTACTATATTATTCTAATAAAGGTAGATAACAATACAGTGATTCCTCAGGACAGCTATATCCATAGATCAACTCATCAGTCAATGCAAGTCAGAGAGGTTTCTTCCTGCAGTACATAGAAAATGAAATAGAGACCCATGACTGCACAATGCAGAAGAATGAGAGACTTTGAAGCATTTAGTCCTAAATGAGATGTCTTCATTAAAGCCCTCCCCTATATCCACTTTCCTCTCTCAATGGTTGGGCCTGACCCCTGTGTTTTCATATGATGGATGACATCAAGTAAACAATGACTTCTGTCTTAGTCAGGGTTTCTATTCCTGCACAAACATCATGACCAAGAAGCAACTTGGGAAGGAAAGGGTTTATTCAGCTTACTTCCGTGTTGACATTTCATCACCAAAAGAAGTCAGGACTGGAACTCAAGCAGGTCAGGAAGCAGGAGCTGGTGCAGAGGCCATGGAGGGATGTTTCTTACTGGCTTGCTTCCCCTGCCTTGCTCAGCTTCCTTTCTTATACAGCCCAAAACCATCAGCCCAGGGATGGCACCACCCGCAATGGGCTGGGCCCTCCCCACTTGATCACTAGTTGAGAAAATGCCTTACAGCTGGGTCTCATGAAGGCATTTCCACAACTGAGGCTCCTTTTTCTGTGATAACTCCAGCTTGTGTCAAGTTGACTCACAAAACCAGCCAGTACATCTTCATAATACAACATGACCAAAGTCCACATGAACACATAAAGATTATGGCTGCGTGTACAAGACCTGCCCAGGTTTAAGCCACACAGGTCCAACCATTGAGAGAGGAAACTGGCCATAGATGTTCACTCCTAACTAAGAAGCTGTTTTCAATTGTTATCTGAAAACAAAGAATCAATCAATTTTAGCTAATGCTGATGTGGTATATCAACCACACTTCAGTGTAGATGACACATCAGAAATAGTTGACCAAAGCAAAACAAATTCAATAATATTTTGAATGAACTGTTTGTTTTATTCTGACCTTTCCCACTTTTATTGACCTTTTGTTTATTTGAGGTTTTTTTTTTTGGGGGGGTGGGCAAGAGCTTTCTTTTGTACTTTTAGCTTTTGTTAATTGTTACTTTTACATTATAAAAGAAAAAGACATAAAAATTGAGGTTATACAGGCTAGGAGATAGAGGAAATTTGGGAGGAGTCGTGGGAGGGGAAACATAATCAAAATGTATTTTATGAAAATATTTTAATAAAATATTTCATGAAACAAACATGAAAAATATATATTTAGTCAAATTATGAAATAGTGAATTGTTATTATCTTGAGAGAAATATCTTCATTTCTAAATATGGTTTGAATAAATACATAGAATGCAGGCTAAAATGCTATCCAATTTCAACCCAATGCTTTATCAGAAATTTCCTTTAAAGCTATTCTGATTCACTGCTGTGTTTGTATGTATGTATGTTTAAAACACAGTCACATAATGACAAAATAGAAAATAATGAAACTAATTTGATATAATTTGTGCAATTTTCTTAACAATTACTAGATCTGCTACATATTTCTTCTTACATACATATGCACCTCATAGATAAAAGGAGAGAGTGAGATGGAAATGACAGGAAGGTCAGTCTCAGGTTCCCTTTTAAGTTCTATTCAAAACTTTAAGCTTTGTGCTTCTATAGGTTTGTACACCATTACAGTACATTTTTGAAAGTTAAAAAAGTAGCTTATTCTTTTTCTTGTTTTCTCTTGTTACTGAGTGATCCTCTAATAAGAGAGTTCTGGTAAGCCAAAGTCCTTCACATATAATGAACTGGAATGGTGTATCTTATAATCAATCTAAGCTCAAAATTCTCCTCGAATTCATCAAACTGGAAAATACTTCCAGCAGCCAAGTATGAAATAAAACAGACACATTTCAACAGAAGTATTTTGTCTGTTAGAAAAAAGTACTTATTTTTGACAAAATGACTGATTGATTAATGCACAAAATGAAAACAAAAACAAAAACAAAATAAAACAAAACAAGGAGAGGTTTCTTGCTACATGTATTCTACAGTACTCTTATTAGTTTGTTATAAAGAGCAAGCATGTTGATATATTGAACAGAATAAAATACAAATCAAATCAATATACTTCTTTAGGACACATCAGTAAATTTAAATATACATGTTAAAGTTATACATCATTCGATTGTTTTAATTATACTTATATTGTACTAAATGTATGCATCGGACTAACTTCCTGGCTAGGATTTTTAATTTACTGTTTACTTTTTCTAGTTGTAAGTTGAAAAAGGAAAGAATGGAAGGTAGAGACAAGAAAAAAGGAGTGAAGGGAGAATTCTAGACAAAGCATCCCACAGACACTGTCATTCTCTTGTTATTGTAGTCAGGATTTAGCTAGAAAACCCCATTTGATCCTTACAATATAGGCAAGTGGTCTCAATGTAAATTATGCATAGAATACCCATCACAGAAGAGAAGGTTAAATAAAGTGGCTCTAAATAATCTTTGAAGCTTACTTACATTAGATAAAGTTCAGCTTAATGGTCACTCTGATTTCAGACAGAATATGAAGTCATTGCATAGTTAGCATGGATGTCAGGATGTTTTGCAATATTTAAAATTTGTTTATTTATTTATTCATAGGGCTCCTTTCTGCAAGCACGACATAGCATCAATAATAGTGTCAGGACTGGATTCCTGCCCATGGGATGGATCCCAAGTTGGTCCAGTCACTGATTGGCCATTGCTTCAGTCTCTGTTCTATTTTTGTTCCTGTATTTCTTTTAGATAGGAACAATTCTGGCTCAAAAATTTTGAAGGTGGGTTTTTGTCCTTATTCCTCCACAGGGGGCCCTGTCTCATGCATTTAGAGTTAAGAATAAAATTTGAAGTTTTGCATTCCAAAAGATTCTGAGAGGGTCACTATATGATACCTTGTAAAATACATGTTATTATCATATCTCCCTAATTTTACTTTATATTAATGATAAACAATGTTGTGTAAGGTAGAACATAAGCACAATATTTTAAATGTTTTATACATAGAAAATCTCCCTTAACACATAGCTTGTTTAGTATATACAAAGTTGTTTAGTATATAACTAGGTCATTTAGCCTATTTCCAAGTAACGGTTCCCAAATCACTATATAAATTAATAGAGACATCTCAAAGAGATTAATTATAGGTAGGAAAAGATGAACAGAGAGTGAAAAGGCTGCCATGTTTTTGCCATTTGACACTCTTCTTTTACAGTGTGATGTTTGACTCCATTCAGCCCAAACACAGCTATAATAGTTTATAACAGATTCTATGCTTCAAGTTCACAATCTCATTGATTTTCTCAGTCATTCTCCTTGACTATAACAACAACAATAACAAAACTTAAGAATAAAGTTAGAACAGAATGAATTACTCGAAAAAAGTAAACACTGGAAGTGCTCTTATTTGAGGTAAAATCTTCTGATTTTTAAACCTAGCATGACTTCACTGCTTCATTTTGAGAGAAAACAAAAGGGTGTTCAGTGATTCTAAAATAAACCTTGATTATTATATAGTATTGGCCAGGGCTCTTCTCCTTAGAGCTTCAAAGATATTATTTTCCTGAAAGTCCTCTGTTAAATGTATCTTCTGAAGACAGAAGGGACCAAATGGACGGAGGACAATTCAAGCTCACCTTTTTCTGGGAGTTATGAGACAGGCTCCCCAAGATATCCTTCTCCCCAGAATGCATAGTCACTTTTGACTTTGCTAATTTTTCAATTACTCCATATTATGTACTCAGATCTGAAGATTTGCAGCTAGGAATAAAATAAAGCGGAACGTAAGCAGCTTTTTTTTTCCTCCTAGAGAAGATACCGTTATAATACATGTGATACAAAGGAAGAATGGGAAAAATCTGAGGACAACTTTAAGAGAAGAATGAGAAAAAAAAAAGAAAAGAAAGGACATTACTATTTTTAGTTATGATGGAGGGAGTAGTTTGTTGTAGATAAAAGGGTGAGCATAGCAAGAGGCAGGGCTATCTTGGAGTGTTGCAACTACACATGACCCTGAGTCACTTGAAGCGACCAGAGAAGTTGAAGGGATGAGAGAAAGCTGATGCCACAGCCGGGAGTCCCAAAAGCGGAGGCTTAAACAAAACAGGTGAGTTATATAGGAAAGGAGTCCCAGCTCCAAGGGTTGGAGTGTTCAGCGAATGGTGAGGTATCCAAGCCAGGAGGACCCAGAGCAGGACCCAGTAACAAGTAGGGTCTGAGATATGATAGGAGAACAAGGTGGCTTTGTTTGTTTACTTTGTTTGTTAAGTAGGCACTACAGCCATTTCTCGTGGGTATGAAGTCTAACAAGACAGAGACAGTAGAACAATAAAATAGGAGAGAGAGGGAAGACAGAGGGGGAGAGAGAAGGAAGAGAGGGAAGGGGAGAGAGGGGCAGAGGGATGGAGAAGGAGGGGGATAGAGAGAAAAAGAGAGAGAGAGAGAGACTCTATGAATACATAGTAATAAGAATGTTTGAAAAAGCATAATAAATATATTTATATAAAATTATATATTTAATGCCAAACACACACACACACACACACACACACACACACACACACACACACACACACACACACACACACACAAGCCACATACTATGAAACAAAGCCCTAAGTAACAGGCATGAGAAACCTTTCCAGTTGTTGATCAGTGGATTTCATGAGATTCCCTGAAAAATAGAGGCTATTTTTATTGCCTTTGAGTGCCACTCAAAAATGATAGTACCTGTGCTGGACATAAGCTGAAGTCATCTGAGAGGACACAAACATAATGAACAAAATGCCTCCATGAGATCCAGCTTTGTGCTTGCCTGTAGGACACTTTCAAATTAGTAATTGATGGGTAATTGTAGGTGGTACCATCCCTGGACTGGTGACCCTGGGTTCTATATGAAAGCAGCCTGAGGAAGACTTCATGAGCAAAGCAGTAAGCAGCATCTCTCCATGGCTTCTGCACCATATCTTGCCTCCAGGTTTCTGCCTTGTTTGATTTTTCAGACCTGATATTCTTTGTAGATGAGCAGTAACATTCAAAAGTAAAACAAATGAAGCTTTTCCTCCCCAGGTTGCCTTGATCATGGTGTTTCATTATAGTGATAATGACCCTAACTAACATTTTTATCTATTGCTAAAACACAACACATTTCTGACATAAAGTTTGGAGGATTTAACCTGTATCTCAAATGACAACCTTCTGTTTAGCACTATCTTTCACACTGCCATGCAAACTAGCAATAGAGAAAAGCAATCAATAACCCTACCCAATTTCAATACATATGAACCACAAAATGACCAATGACGCAAGGGAGCTATAATGGTGTGGCACATATCTGGGTAGCAACCATCACCTCTCTAATTAGACTGAAGACTCAATCAACAGAAGAGAAATCCTGCCTGGTACCTAGTCAACTACCCTTGGATAATGAGATCACAGACATAAATGACCGTGTTAGAAATACTCACAAATTTATACCCACAGAGAAGCGTATATCCCACCCTTCATCAAATGAGCTCATATTTTTTTCAGCCTGTGGAGACCATTGCAAAATATCTACAACTAGTCAAAATGCATGGAAGGGATCATGGAGCCAACATATCAATTATGTAAAGCTCCTTCACCTAAGGTACAGGGAACATTGAAGATAGATTCTAAGTGTCAGAGGTCCATGAAGTCTGTTGAAAGATTATGTGTCCTAGATTTGACAGAAAGCTGCAGTCATGAAACATCAAGAACATGCCTGCCTAAACTAGACCTGAACAAATCCAAAAGCAATAAGCATTTTAGTTCATGGGGCTCATGGGCTCATTTAAAGAACAATGAACCACTCCTGATAGGGCAAGATTTACTTTTCGTTCAAATGATAAACGTTCTAATTGGTTATCTAATACCATGTGATCAAGCCAACAAACATAATACATACAAACAACCCCAATGGATCCAACAGGTTTTGTATATATGTATAATCATATCTATCTATCTATCTATCTATCTATCTATCTATCTATCTATCTATCTATCTATCTATGCTTGCGTGTAGACAAATATGTACGTATTTGAGCCTGTGTGTTTATAACAGCAAATTAGAGAAAAAGAGGGTTTACATTTGGGAGGAATATGGAGGACTTGTAGGAGGCAGCCAAGCTTCTGCTGGGAAAGGTCCACAAGTGTAGTGCAGACAGCTCTCCCTATGGCAAGGCCTGAGGAGTTAGTTCCACACATCATAAGGACCTGTGGGAATCCATGCAGAATCTCTCGGCCTTCCCGAGGGAGTGCTTGGTTCACATTGGATTTACATTTGCATTCTCAGTTTTGCTGATGACAGATTTTGCTCTGTCTACGACAGATATTTCTTCAGAGTCAGAAAAAGAAAGGTCAGGTCCTGATGCATTCTTGTTTGTCTCTGAGGTCTAGATTACTATTCTTTTGTTTGTTAATAATGGTGGTGCATTTGATTGAACACAAGGCCCTGGACTGGGTACATAAGCTAATGTCCAGATGTTCTCTTCCATTGGGAACATAGTTCTGATAAAAAAAATTTCCCAACTAACTATTCCAAACAACAGCTAGATGATTATCAAAAGGTTGGAAATGTCTTCCTACACCATTGATTCAAAGACATAATTAGAACTTTCTGAGGTAAGCAAAGCAAGAACAAGGAACTGACTCAGGTGACTAATTTTCTGAGATCCCTGGGCATTAGAGAAATTAGATATCCTGACTAGGATATGGGGATATTCTATGTGCCAATAACTGAATCAGAATGTCCTTGCTATGTAGTATATTACTTGTCTATAATGTAACTGCAGTTGCCATCAACTATGGTCACTTGTTTATGTACCAACGTGCTGTATTAGATATTATCTGACTGCTGGAACTGTTTTCGCTTTCTTGATATAGTTCATGAGTTATCAGGAAGAAATACAGGAATTGAGGAGAAGAACAGGAAAAAGTAGAGTTGTAACATTATCATTAAATGTAGGAAAGAGATTGTACATGAGAAAATGAAAAAAATGAATGTACAAACTTTTATGTTATGATAAAATTAGGTAATAAAAAAAAAGTGGCCTGAGTTGTTTCAATGCTAGATTGTGTGAGCTGCATTTCTTGTCCCATGTTTTCTTTAGCCTATTCCATACACCTTCCTTCCAGCTTTGAAACCCGGGCTGGAATACATAAATATGAAAGGGATTTATGGCAGGAAATTCATGGGGTTTTTGTGTGTGTGCGTGTGGGATGTAATATTTACTCAAATTTCTTTTTCAAAATAGGATGTACTAGAGATTGTACAACCTAAGTTGAAGAATAGGAAGAAATAATTTGACTAGATTACTCTCTCCATATTTGTTTGAATCATTTAATTATTTGGGGAGAGTAAAAAGAAATAAACAAATAAATGAAATCTATATGCAGAAAAATATCAATCATACAAATATGATCTCTGAAACCGTTTAGGCAGTGCTGGAAGGTTGGCTGTGGAATGTACTGAGGACTTTCAAAGGGATATCAATGTCAACATCATAGCACTGTGAAGTACTCAGAAACTTGCTTAAACTTTATTTAGAGTATATTCTGAGGTGGTTTCTGGACGCTATTAATCTTTAAATCAGTAGTCAGAGTGAGTCAGATGGTTGTCTTTAATGTGTGTCAACCTCCTACAGAAAACATCAGAGGCCTCAGTGGAACAACAGGCCGCATATAGACATACTTACTCCTGGCTTGCTTTCTTCAAGATGGAGTACTAGTGTTCATATGATTAGATCAGATATTGTTTGGATATATGACAAGCTCTCCACTAGACCTGGATTTGCTGGATCTTCATCGTAAATATTTCATTTCTATAATGCCTAGAGCCATTCTTATAATGCCATTTACTTAAAATATGTACAATCTTGACTCTGTTTTTCTGAGGAACTTAGGAAACACAGTGTGTTTTTGTACTTAGGATTCCCTAAAAAAATTTGATTTGTAAAGTCACACATGGAAGCTTGTGCTTCATTCATTTTCCCCGTTGCACATCATTAAAATTTTCATGTTCATCGGGATATCGAAGTATTTTCTGTGACTTGTTGACAAATGATATATGAAAGTTCTGAATAGAAAAATAAAGAACATTTAAATGGTGAGTTAATATGAAAACTTTCTATGAACAGGAGCTTGTAGTCTTAGTTTCATTTACTAGCAATGTCCAATTCTAAGGTAAGATGCATACACACATGAACCAAAGATGAGAGAACACATTAAGGACAAGAATGGGTGACTCATTTTGATAGGTATGTCTACTGTTAGTCCTGAAAGCATTATACAAATATGTCACCCACAATATAGAGACTTACTGAGATAAGGCATATTAACAAACATGATAGGTAAAAGCACTCTCCAAGTGCAATCTCATAAAAGATTCAGCTACAGCATTCTTTGGTATATGATCAAAAGCCTAGACATCATACATGTTCATCCTTGTACGTTGTTGCTATTTTCATACTAGATATGCAATGAAAACAACCTAAATGTCTTCCAACTACCAAACGGATAATGAAAATGTATATATATATATATACTACAAAATAGTATTCAGCTGAGATGTAAAGTGAAATCATGACCTTATAAATTAAGTGGAAGAAACTAGAAAAGATCATATTGAGCTAATTGATCCAGATCAGAAAAAAACAACCAATCAAACTAACAAACCTATCACATGTTCTCATCAGAAAGTCTGAGTTCCAAGTCGTCAGATGTGAATATGTATATTGGAGCAACTTCAGAAACCAGGAGGATACAAAAGGAACCATTTTGAAGATAGACTATATGGGAGGGCGGGGCGCAAAAGGAAGTGGTCAGAATGCGAAACTGAGCAAAATTGGAGGGGAGAGAGATAAAGGCAAGAAAAGGAGGTAGGAGAAAGTACAAGAAAAGATGTCTGGAAAGGCCATAATGTATGATCTTAGTCACCGTGCACTGAAAACAAATACATTGTAAATCTATGTATAGATACACGTATACAGATTAAAAGAATATTTTATCTTTCATCTCGCCTTCTGTGGCTGCAATCCCAAAGGGGAAAATGTCATCTAACAAGAAATCAAATACTAGGCATAGGACTCTCTTTTAGGGCTTTTAGTCACAGTTGTTCAAGAGACTCCCAAACATTATATAATATTACAACTTCCTTTGTTTCCCACCCAGGGGTAGAAGTTTAGTCCCTATTGCTGAAGAAATGCACTTCAGACATAGGACAGAGCAGACTTTGAGCAGAAATAACTAGCTATCGTGGTAAAAGGAAGAGTTGTCAAATGTCCAAAAAAAGGAAACCAACAACAGTCCTTCCAAGCTAAAATGCCTATGAGCCCCACAACCACCCACCATAGCCTGACAACACTGAAGATACAGCAGTGCCACACTTACCTCATTGGCTACCAACGGTTCTCTAATTGGACCTGAGATCCACTCATCAGGAGGGAGACCATGTCTGGCACTCAAATTCAGGCCAAACACCCAGACAATACCTTCTAGATAAAAGATCATTTTCAAATAATCCTTAAATAGCTGCAATTTTCAAAATATATCTAATAAAACTTTCAGTATCTGTCAGAATTTTGGGTTATGGTGTCGATTCTCATTAGACATCTGGAAGCTAACATAGTATTTACTACTTCATTTGTTTTCTTTTTCTTAGTTAGTTAGTTAGTTAGTTAGTTAGTTAGTTAGTTAGTTAGTTAGTTAGTTAGTTAGTTGACTTTTGAGACAAGGTTGCTTTGTGTAGCTGTGGTTGTTCTGGAACCAGTTCTATAGGTGAGGCTGTCCTCAAACTCACAGAGATCCATCCGCTTCTGCATTGTGAGTGCTCTGATTAAAGGAATTCACCATCCCTATCTCCTCTTTACTTTCTTTATTAGACTTACTTACATAGACCACGTATTTAGTGCATGGAAGTGGACCTTTTAGTGGAAAATTATCTCAGATGATTATGTCTGAGGACAGACACATCATGAGATAGAGCAACAAATAGTTTAAGCAAGAGCCTACCATGCAATATTTGGAATATTTCCCCTATTAAAGAAATATGGGAAGGGACACAATCTAAGGAAGAAGGAAATAGAAGATTCTTCAACCATGATTCTCCTTGCTCATTTGTAGCTGAGACAAGAGAACTCATTCATACATATTTAAGTAAATATTTATTTTGGCTCATAGTTTTCAGTAATCTCATACTATATATGAGTTGCTTCATTTCTGAGTATGGAACAATATTAATCAATGTGGCAAGAAACGTGTTCTAGATCTAAGCGGTCCACCTCATGAAGGTCAGGGAGCATCTCATTGTGGGATTTGATTTTCCTATAGTGCACATCCTCTTGGAGACAGGGAGGAGGAATCAGATAAGGAACTGTGGGAAGGGGTGCCAGGAAGGGGCAACAGCTGGACTGTAAAAAATAAAAGTAATACCATGAACTTTTTATTATTTATTTTACTTGTTTACATTTCAAAATGTTATCCCCCTTCCCAGTTTCTCCTCCAAAAGTTCCTCTATCCTTTCCTCACTCCCTCTGCCTCTTTGAGGGTGCTCTCCCACCTGACCACCAACTCCTGCCATAGCAGTTTAGCGGTGCCTTATCCTGGGTTGTAAAGCCAGAAGAACCAAGTGATGCCAGATAAGGAAATCTTCTGTTACATATCCAGCTGTAACCATGGATATCCCTGTGTACTCTTTTCGTTAGTAATTAAGTCCCTGTTAGTTTTGGCGAGGGGCCTCTGTTGGTTCAAATTGTTGTTCTCCCTATGAGGTTGCAAACCCCTTCCACTGCTACAGTCCTTGCCTTCCTTCCTCATTGGGGTTCCCGAGCTCAGTCTAATGTTTGGCAGTGCACATCTGAATCTGTATTGGTTCTGCTCTGGCCGAGCTTCTCAGAGGACAGCTATACCCAGCTTCTGTCAGTAAGCACTTCTTGATATCACCAGTAATATTTGGGTTTGGTGTCAGCAAATGGAATGGATCCCTAGATGCGCCAGTCTCCAGATGACATTTCCTTCAGTTTCTGCTCCACTCTTTGTCCCTGCATTTCCTTTTGACAAGAGGAATTCCGGATTAATATTTTTGAGGTGGGTGATCATACCATCCCTCAGTTGGGGCCATGCCTATCCACTGGACATGATCTCTATAGGTTTATCTCCCCTTTGTTGAGTATTTTGGCTAAAGCCCTCCCTGTTGTGTGCTGGGAAACTCTTGAGTCCCTGGCATCTGGAACTTTCTAGTGGATAACTCCAGTTCCTCCTCCTGCACTGCTATATACCTACCTTCAATTTCCTGAGTTTTTGTACTTCTCCCCAATCTCCTCCCATATCTGAACTGGCTGCCATTTTTCTCTCCCCTTCCTCTTTCCCTCTCAGATCCCTCCCTCTAATTCCCGGAAATTATCTTCCTCCTACTGAGTAGTACTGTGTTATCTATGCTTTGGCGTGATCTTCATTCTTGAGTTCCATATGTTCTGTGAGTTGTATAGTAGGTATTCCTAACTTCTTTTGGGCTGATAGACACTATCTATGAGTACATAGCATGTGTATGTGTTCTTTTGTGACTAGATTTCCTCACTCATGATGATATTTTCAAGCTCCATTCATTTGCCTATGAATTTCATGTAAGCATTGTTTTAAAACCTGAGTATTACTCCACTGTGTACATGTATCATATTTTCTATATCCATTCCTCTGTTGAGGCACAACTGGGTTCTTTCCAGCTTATGGTTATTATAAATAATGTTGGTATGAACATAGTGGACCATGTATCCTTGTCATATATTGGAGCCTCATTTCAGTGTATGCCCAGGAGTGTTATAGCTGGGCCCTCAGGTATCACTATGTCCAAATTTCTAAGGAACTGCTAGACTGATTTCCAGAGTGGTTGTACAAGCTTACAATCCCAGCAGCTATGGAGAATTATTCCCCTTTCTCCACATCCTTGCCAGCATCTGTTGTCACCTGAGTTTTTGATCTTGGCCATCCTAACTGGTGTGAGGTAGAATCTCATAGTTATTTTGATTTGTATTTCCCTGATGACTAAGGATGTTGAACATTTCTTTAAGTACATTTCAGTCATTTGAGATTTATCAGTTGAGAATTCTGTTTATCTGTATCCCACTTTTAATAGGGTTATTTGGTTCTCTGGAGTCTAACTTCTTGAGGTCTTTGTATAGTTTGGATATTAGTCCTTCACAGGATGTAGGGATGGTAAAGATCTTTTTCCAATCTATGGATTGCTGTTCTGTCCTATTGACAATGTCCATTGCCTTACAGAAACTTTTCAATTTTATGAAGTCCCATTTGTCGATACTTGATCTTCGACCATAAGCTATTGGTGTTCTGTTCAGTTACTTTCCCCTGTGCCAATGCGTTCAAAGTTCTTTCCCACTTTCTCTTCTGTTAGACTCACAGAATCTGTTTTTTTTCTGTGGAGGTCCTAAATCCCCTTGAACTTGAACTTTGTATAAGCAGATAAGAATGGATTATTTGAATCCTGACCTCCATTTTAACCAGCGCCATTTGTTGAAAATGATGTCTTTTTTCTATTGGATAACTACTTTGTCAAAGATAAAGTGACCATAGTTGTGTGGGTTCAATTCTGGGTCTTTAAATCTATTCCATTGTCCTGTCTCTGTACCAACACCATGTGGTTTTTATCCCTATTGTTCTGTAATACAGCTTGAGATCAGTGATGGTGAATACCCCAGAAGTTCTTTTATTGTTAAGAATGGTTTCTGTTATTCTGGTTTTTGTTGTTTGTTGTTGTTGTTGTTGTTGCTGCTGCTGCTGCTGCTGTTGCTGTTCTTGTTCTTGTCATTCCTGATAAATTTGAGAATGATCTTTTGATCTCTGTGAAGAATTAAGTTGGGATTTTGATGGGGATTACATTGAATCTATAGATTGCTTTCAGTAATTTGGCCATTTTTACTATGTTAATCCTGATGATCTTTGAGTATGGGAGATCTTTCCATCTTCTGAGGTCTTCTATAATTTCTTTCTTCAGTGACTTGAAGTTCTTGTCCTATAGAAAGCTTCAACTTGCTTGGTTAGAGTCACTCTGAGGTATTTTATGTCATTTGTGACTATTGTAAAGGATATCATTTCTGTAATTTCTTTCTCAGTCTGTTTATCCTTTGAGTAGAGGAAGGCTACTCATTTGTTGAGTTAATTTTATACCCAGCCACTTTGTTGAAGTTGTTTATCAGGCTTATTAATTCTCGGGAGGAACATTTGGAGTCACTTAAATATCCTATCATATCATCTGCAAATAGTGATATTTTGATTTCTTCCTTTCCAATTTCTATCCCTTTCATTCTTTTGTTGTCTGATTGCTCAGGCTAGAATTTCAAGTACTATATTGAATCAGGAAGGAGAGAGTGGGCAGCCTTGTCTAGTCCCTGATTTTAGAGGGATCGCTTCAAGTTTCTCTCCATTTAGTTTGATTTTAGGCTACTGATTTGCTATATGTTGTGTTTACTATGTTTAGGTATAGACCTTTATATCCTCATCTTTCCAAGACGTTTAAAGTGAAGGGATGTTGAATTTTGTCAAATGCTTTCTTAGCATCCAATGAGAAGGTCGTGTGGGTTTTTTTCTTTTAGTTTGTTTACATAGAGGATTAGGTTGATGGATTTCTGTATATTGAACCATCCCTGCATCCTTGGGATGAAGCCTACTTAATCATGATGGATGATCACTTAGATGTGTCCTTGAGTTCAGTTTGCAAGAATTTTATTGAGTATTATTGCATTAAAAAATCATAAGGGAAATTAGTCTGAAGTTCTCTCTTTGTTGGGTCTATGTGTGGCTTAGGTATAAGTGTAATTGTGACTTCATGGAAGGAATTGGGTAGTGCTTCTTCTGTCCCTATTTTGTGGAATATTTTGGACAGTATTGGTATGAGATCTTTGATGAAGGTCTGTTAGAATTCTGCACTAAACTCATCTAATCCTGGTCTGTTTACTTTTGGGAGATTTTAATAACTGCTTCTATTTCTTTAGGAGTTATGGGACTGTTCAGATGGTTTATCTGATCCTGATTGAACTTTGGTACCTGGTAACTGACCCAAAAATTGTCCATTTCCTCCAGATTTTTCCAGTTTTGTTGAATATAGGCTTTTGTAGTAGGATCTGATTATTTTATTGTATTTCCTCGGATTCTGTTGGTATGTCTTCCTTTTCATTTCTAATTGTGTTAATTTGGATACACTCTCTGTGCTCTCTGGTTAGTCTTCCTAAGGGTATATCTATCTTGTTGATTATTTTCAAAGAACCCACTCCTGGTTTTGTTGATTCTTTGTATAGTTCTCTTTGTTTCTACTTGGTTGATTTTAGTCCTCAGTTTGATTATTTGCTGCTGTCTACTCCTACAGTGTATTTGCTTCTTTTTTGCTCCCATGGTCTTTGGTGTGCTGTCAAGCTGCTAATGTTTTCTCCCTCCAGTTTCTTTTTGGATGCACTCAGAGCTATGAGTTTTCCTCTTAGCACTGCTTTCATTGTGTCCCATACGTTTGGGTATGCTGTACCTTAATTTTCTTTTTCTTCGTTTTAATGGATATTGTTTATTTACATTTCAAATGTTATTCCCTTTTCTAGTTTTCCATCCATAAGACCCCTTTTTCATCCCCCTCCCCCTTCTTTTATGAGGATGTTCTCATACCAACCCACCCACCCTTGCTGTCTCCCTTCCCTGACATTCCCCTGGGGCATCTAGCCTTGGCAGGACCCAGGGCTTCTCCTCACATTGATGTCCAGCAAGGCCATCCTCTGCTACATATGCAGCTGGAATCATGCGTCTGTCCATGTGGACTCTTTTGATGGTGGTTTATTCCCTGGGAGCTCTGTTCGGTTGGTATTGTTGTTCTTATGCGGTTATAAACTCCTTCAGCTCCTTCAATCTTTTCTCTAACTCCCCCAATGTGGGCCCTGTTCTCAGTTCAATGGTTGGCTGCTAGCATTCACCTCTGTGTTTGTCATGCTCTGGGACAGCCTTTCAGGAATCAGCTATATCATACTCCTGTCAGCTTGCACTTCTTGGCATCAGCAGTATTGTCTGGGTTTGGTGGCTATAAATGGGCTTCCCAGGTTGGGAAGTCTCTAGATAGCCTTTCCTTCAGTTTCTGCTCCAAACTTTGTCTCCATATTTCCTCCTGCGAATATTTTTGTTCTCCCTTCTAAGAAGGACTGAACGATTCCCACTTTGATCATCCTTCCTCTTGAGCTTTATGTTGTCTGTGGATTGTATCTTGGGATAATCCAAGCTTTTGGGTTAATACCCACTTATCATGGTGTGCATACCATGTGTGTTCTTTTGTGACTGGGATACTTCACTCAGGATGATATTTTCTAGTTCCATCCATTTGCCTATGAATTTCATGATGTCATTGTTTTTAATAGTTGAATAGTACTCCACTGTGTATATGTACCATATTTTCTGTAACAATTCCGCTGTTGAGGGACATCTGGGTTCTTTCCAGCCTCCAATTATTACAAATAAGGCTTCTATGAACATAGTAGAGCATGTGTCCTTTTTACATGTTGAGGCATCTTTTGGGTATACGCCGAGGAGTAGTATATCTGGGTCCTCAGTTATACTATGCCCAATTTTCCATACTGATTTTCAGAGTGGTTGGACTAGCTTGCAATCCCACCAACAATGGAGGAGTGTTACTATATCTCTACACCTTCACCAGCATCTGCTCTCACCTGAGTTTATTATCTTAGCTATTATGACTGGTATAAGGTGGAATCTCAGGGTTGTTTTGATTTGCATTTCCCTTATGACTACATTCTTAACATTGGAGGGTATGTTATGGGTAATAAGGATTGCAATACATACCGGAGAAGGATGCGTTACAACATTTAGGAGTGTTCTCAATTAGGTGACAGGTGGCTGTTTCTAACCAATTAATTTTACATATCTTCTCGTATATTTTAAACAGTTTTATAGACACCTCCAACTGTAAAAACCTGTTGACCTCAGCCATCTTTTCTCTTAAGCTGCTATGAGCTATCACACTTTTTATTCTTACTCTGTACCTTATGCCATCCTGAAGCCTCAATTCACTCAGATGCACATTGTGTGTAATTAATGTCACCAAATGAAAAAGAACATTCACATGTCACCCTGCAAAATAATAGTGTCAAATGGCTTTATCAAAATGTTATCTTTGAATCTCATTTCATGTTGAAAACTATTGTACTTTAGTCTCCTACTGTAAGGAAGAAAATGAAAATAAAGCAAAACTGAAAGATAAGTGAGTATAAATGAGCACTACTAGCAATTGCTAACCTGAGCAACAAAGCCCAAATGAATTACGCATCAGCTGTGATGAAAAGAGAGGCTCTCAAGTCATTGATTTATTATATAAACAAGTGGAGAAAAAAATCAAATGATGCTGAATTGAAAAAAGACAAGGATTTATTTTCACAATAAAAGACATAGGGATGACATAATTAAGTGAGCAAGCATTTGCTTGGCATATACAAATCTAAGTCCTCAGCTCCACCTTCTGTCACGCACATGCACACACACCTGCACAAGCACATGCACATGCATATGCACACACAAATTCTGACATTCTGGGGATATTTCTCTATTGGTAGGGTGGTTTCCTAAGATATACACATCAGGTCCTGGGTTTGGTCCCTAGCACCACATACACCAACCATACACAAGCAATCCCAGGCTTCAGGAGATGAGGACAAAATGCTAGCAAGTTTATCATTCTTGGCTACATAGGAAGTGGGCCAAAGTGAAATACATAAATATATGTAGCCTGGTCTCATTTATAACGACAACAACAACAACAACAATAACAATAAAAGTTATGTTCTCAGTTTACTCAGAAAAGTGTTTATCTTCAACATATATATATATATGTTAAGTAAATTTGATTATATAATAAAAGAGGAGAAAAGTACATTGGATACAGGTAAAACTATATTTATGCTCTGAAAAGCATACATTTGAAATTTCTGTTATGCATTCTTGTAACACATATTGTGAAAATCATCTGTACAGACATTTTTCTTTATACTGTGATGAACTAAGATTATGTTCCTTGTTCTTTTCAATACTAGGAATAAAATCCAAAACTTTAAGTAGGCAGGTAATGGCTCTATCACTGTGATCTTTCTAAAATCTTAAGCTTTTGAGTTATCAATAATTCAACAAGACCTAGAATTAGACCTTAGTAACTTCTCTTTGCTGATCTCAAACCCAGGAACTTCTTATGTGTTTTCTGAGAATGTAACAGCATATAGAGTAAGAATACTCGTTTATTCTTCAGTTTTATTTGTGTTAAGTAATTTCATTACTTTATTATTGCTAATTTGACACATTTTATTTTTCTACAATTTACTTTCTACACTATTAACTCAAGTTTATATTTAAATGGATTTGTATTAAAGCTTATGGTTGACTTTTTCTTTTATGCATTAGTTTAATTAAAACTTATTGTTATATTTGCTGTGACGTATACGAACATTTGTGTGATCCACCTGACTTGAATTTGGTGTTGGTTTGATATCTCTATCATCTCAGTCCTCATTTTTTTTTCAGTATCTTGGCTTGGATTTAGAGAGACCATATAAATGATCACTTTTAATTTATATTTGCTAAGCTAAGTCTTATTAAAAATTTCTCAGTTGCTTAGTACGTTTTTTTCTTTTCATGTCAGCTTCAGCATTATTTTTCTCTGATTTTCTGTACCCCAATTTTTCTTCAAGTTACAACATTTACCTTTTAATTTACATGATATATTCATTGTGATATAGATTTCACCTTCTCTTGTATATGGTGTGAATTCACATTGTACAAATAAATTTCCTCCTTGGCAACCATAGTATCCTTTCCTGCCATCATCTGATATGATTTAGTTTCTTTAATGCCAGTAAATAGCATAAATTCTCCAAATGTAGATATTTACCTTTAAATTCACATTTTCCAATAGAAATAACCTAATTGGCATAAGTAACTAATGGAAGCCACTGATTGATCTCTGTGATACATACTCTATCACATTTTAAATCACAGGTTTACATAGGAGTATACATGCATGTCTGTATTCTGTACTGCTCCTGTCCAAATCATGAGTGGAAGTGAGGCTGGAAAAATGAAATAAACACCCCTCTGTTCTGTGATATCATACCATGACCAAAGACAACTTAAAGAACATGGATAAGATATTTTTTTCTTTTTTCCTTGCTTTCTTTTATTTTACTCCTTTCTTTTTCTTCCAATTTCAGAAATTTACATGTCAGTTGGGACTTTCAGGACTGGCAATAAGTGACAAACACGGTATCAGATGAAGAAAACCCTGAGATTACATTCTCAACTGCAAACATGAACCGGAGAGAGAAAAATGGAAGGGGACAAGGCAATGCACTGTGAAAACTTGCCTTATGTGCTTCTGCCTGCCAGGTCAAACACTAAAGGCCCCACAACATTCTACAAAATTTCAAATATGTGAGCCCATGGGAGACATTTCTCATTCAAATCAAATCATTAGCCTAGTGAATTAATCTTCCGTGGACGGAAGAAAATGCTAACTTCCTATGAAATATTTCCCTTGCCTTTCCTCCCTTCAAGTCCTCCCATGGGACTTTTCTTCATATTGTTTAAATTCAGGGCCTTATTTTTCATTAGTTGTTGTTGCACCCCCACACACACATAATTATAATTAAATCAATATATTTAAAATGTAAACTTATTATATTTAATATATTATTATTATATATATCCAACATTTTCATTTATAATATTCTCTGTATATTATAACACATCAGTAACCCCTACCACTTTTTGCCTCTAAAACCTTCTGTGTACGTCTCTTGTTCTCTATCAGTGAAGGATTTTTTTGGACTTGACAGAAACTTGCTTTTCATAAATGTCTTCACCTATAGTAATGTTTACGAGATAACAGGAAAGGAGAAATTATGTGACTTACAGTGTGATGTGATTTAAGTGGAAAAGGCTGATTTTATAAATATTTCTGTGGGATAGAATGCATTTGCAAAGCAGTGGTGATTTAGTGGATGATGGAACCTTAACACTTCCATTCCTTGTCTTACAGATCATATTCCTCTTCAGAATTGAATTATATTAGGTAATGTGGGAAATTCCATTTGAAAGCTAAATGTTGTATTTTATGATCCTTAACGAATGTTTTCCATATTTGTTGATATGTTTTCGGATATTTAGTCATTTATTTTTGAATTTATGTTCTGAATCTATAGTCACATCAATATCAAATTTTTATGAACTTTAATATTTCAAATTCTTGAAACTTAACATTTTACCCTAAAACCATGATTATTCATTATATTAACAAATATATTTATGTGTGTGTAGTAGTAGTAGTACATTGCTTATTTGCAAATATATAAAGTTATTTTATTTCCTCACATCATGCTCACATATATTTCTGCAGTCTTCAGTTCTAAATTTGAAAACTGTCAGTGAAACAGTTACATTTTATAAGCATGCAATCATATTTATTCGTTCAAATATCTTCCCCAAAACACAATGAGTAACACCTAGTGAATTGAAAATAAGTCTGCCTGAAGACCCAGCAGTACTGCTCCTGGGGATACACCCGGTAGATTCTTTACCATCCCACAAGCATACATCCTCCACTAGATACAAACAAGCCTTATAATATTCATCATAAGGCATCTACGAATGGCGATATGAAAACCGTAGAAGCCTCTTCCTGTAGCCAGGCAAGACCTCCTGTGGAGGGATAAAGACAACAACCCACATAAAAAATTGTTCAAAAATGTGTCCCGTCTAAAAGAAATATAGGGACAAAGATGGAGCAGAAACTGAAGGAGTAGACAACCAGTAACTGGCCAAAGTGGAGAACAATCCCGTGGCCAAGCACCAGTCCCTGACATGGTTATGCTCGCAGACAGGAGCCTAACAAACCTGTCCTCTGAGAGGCCTCCCTAGTAGCTAGGTGAAACAGAGGCAGATATCCATAGGTAAAAACATTCGATGGAGGTCCAGGAAGCTTATGGAAGTGTTGGAGGAAGGACTAAAGGTACTAAAGGGGATAGGGTCTTGAAAGGAAGACCAACAGTGTCAACTAGCCTAGGCTCCCGAGAGTTCTCAGAGACTGAGCTATTAGACAAGAGCATGCAGGGGCTGGACCAAGGACTCCGGCACATATGTAGCAGATGTGCATGTAAGTCTCCATGTGGGTCCCCCAACAACTGTAACTAGGGCCATCCCTAAAGCTGTTGCCAGACTGTGGAATCTGTTACCCAATTGGGCTGCCTACTCTGGCCTCCGTGGGAGAGAATATGCCTAACCTTTCAGAAACTAGATGTTCCAAACTGCTGGGATATGGGGTGGAACATGCTCTCAGAGTCAAATGGGAAGGAGGATAGAGGGAAGAAGTCTGTAAGGGGGACCAGGAGGAAGGCAGCATTTCAGATGTTAATGAATGAATGGATGGATGAATTAAAAAGTAAAAATTAACAAAACACTAGTAATTTTTTGTGATTACAAAATCTTTGTCTGTGTATTTATATTTAAATAAAGTATTTATTTACCAAAGAGGCAAAATCTTTTATCTTTTCAACGTTTTAAAACAAAATGGATTTCTGTTGATATTACAAACTTATACTGTTTTCATTACTGGGGTAAAATTTGTGATATTTGTTTCAGAGTTGTCACTGTTATGATTGAAAAACTGGCTTGTCAGGAACATTATATAAAGAAACAAATAGTAAAGCAACTGTTTGCAAGACATATCACTCCCATTTTCTGGAGGAAAAATAAGAGACAAGTGATTTAGTGAGATCTCCAGCTACATATGTTAATATTGAACCTCTTAATGCATAAATAATAATATTTGCTAGAAAGAATAACCCTTGTTTTAGAATGTTATGAGAAGAGAATCCCTTGTGTGGAAATATTTTGTTTAAACAAACTTAGAAGCTAAAGACTTTTGAGGCTATGAGAAGCTGTAAAATCTAATGAAAATATTTAATTTTTTAGATCGCTGTGCCTCCTGTTGCAAAAGATACATCGTGAAGCTGTTTCAAGTCCTCCATTACTCTCCTGTTACAGTTCCTCAAGATCAAAGGCATGACTCACAAAGCTGTTTGTCAAGAGAGTTGCCTTGTTTTGTCTATGACTCTTCAAGGATTGCATCTTTGAAATTATTGGGAAAGCTGTCATTGCAGAAGGACTAACTTAGGTGTGACTAATTAAATAGTTTGATCTATTCTCTTAGCCCAGAGTTTTTTGTCCTTTCCATATTCATCATTGTGAACACTAGTACAACAAAAATTATTACTCTGAATGAAAACATTAATTTTCCTATTCATTTTGCCTTATCATCACTGAGTAATTTTGATCTATGTTACTTCTCTCATTTATTATATATTTAATACTAAAAGCTTTTGTTAATTTTCCTATTCATGGATATATGATCACTCAGTTTTAAGTGTATTCAAGTCTACATTGTGATAAGTTATATTCATATATATATATATATATATCGATAAAATACACTTAAAATAGACTTCTTCTGAAGAGTATTGTGATCCAAAAGATTTTAAAATATGCCATTTATTAATCCTATCACAAGAGCCTAGTTATTTGAAAAGTTAACCAATAAGAATAGTTTATATATGATGGATTAAAAATAACCAGAATTAACATTAAATAAATAATATGTAAACACACAAATATATATTTTAGTAGAGACTATAGGGAACTCCAGATTTTCAGTTTCTGGTGGTACTTATGTAGCTATAATCAATTACTGTACTATTGAGATGCTATGCAGGCAGATTAAAGTGATTGTCTAACATGCTCAAGGCTTAGATACCCTTATCAAGCTTAGATACCCTTCATAAATGAAAATAAAAAGTGTAATCATGTGCACCTTCAATCTAAGCCCCAGAGTTGAGGGCAACCAACACATAAAATATTCAAAACCTCATTGTCCAGCTTAACTAAGCAATGGTGAGTTCCAGATTCAGGGGGAGATTCTATCTCAGAAATTATAGAGATGATTAAGAAAGACATATGATGTCATATTCTTGTCTATAGACCACACCCCCTACACACACAATCCACATGTACATAGCTAAATATGTACACATGCACATGTATAGATACATAAACTTGTATGGGCACACAGGAATCACATTGTAAATTATTCTCACATAATTGAAGAAACTTCAAATAAAATTTGATACGGGACCAAAGTAATGCTAAAGTTCATTAAAGTACCTCGTATTTTAAAGCTATTACTGCTATAAATAAAAGCATGGATTTTAGTATCAGCCGAATAAGCAATTTGTTCCTCACTTATATTCTTCTCTTGAAATCCCAACATGATTTAGTTGCATTCCATGAAACTCATCCTGCCATTTTGTAATTTGATGATTATGAAACTATTAAAACAGCTTGGAAAATAAACCTGACCCATTCACTACATCTAATACATACAATCATCAATATACTTTTTCTTTTCTTAATATTTTCCTATTAAGAAAAATTTGTATACATTGAATGCTACAACCTGTGTATAAGTAGATGTTTGGACGATGCACAGTGATTTCCAGTTTTTTTTTTTTTTTTTTTTTTGTATTTCAGAGCAGGTATTCATATATAACTCCCTTGTATTGCCAATAAATACACTATAACTGAATATAACACATTTAATATAGTCACCCTTGGATACATGGATTGTTTCTATGTTTTCTCAAACTGATGTTATGAACGGTCATGCAGCTTTTGGTAGGCACACGTTTCAGATCTTTCTAGTTATTCCTTGGACTAGATCTGCTTGGTTGTTTATGTTGTTAGTATGTGTATAAAATATGTTTTTTCCCCAAACTTACCACAATGTCTTATTTTCTAGACATGAATGAAGAGAGTCAGTCACAAAGCATGCAGAATGGTATTTCCTGTCAATTTGAGTAGCAGCATCTGATTATTCTTTGGAATATTTTTATTCAGTCATTCATACCATGAAATGCATATGCCTAAACTATATATTAGAGTGGTTTTAAAATGTAATACTCTGATGATTAACTGTATTGAGTATCTTATTATATGAAGAATAAATGCCTGTATAAAGCGCCCATCCTTTTATTTATTTTTTAATCTTTATTAACTTGAGTATTTCTTATTTACATTTTGATTGTTATTCTCTTTCCCCGTTTCCGGGCCAACATCCCCCTAACTCCTCCCCTCCCCTTCTATATGGGTGTTCCCCTCCCCTCCTCCCCGCACTACCGCCCTCCCCACAACAATCATGTTCACTGGGGGTTCAGTCTTAGCAGGACCAAGGGCTTCCCCTTCCACTGGTGATCTTACTACTAGCTATTACTACTTACTACTTACTATTCATTGCTACCTATGAGGTTGGAGCCCAGGGTCAGTCCATGTATACTCTTTGGGTAGTGGCTTAGTCCCTGGAAGCTCTGGTTGATTGGGATTGATTTTCATATGGGGTCTCGAGCCCCTTCAAGCTCTTCCAGTCCTTTCTCTGATTCCTTCAACGGGGTCCGGTTCTCAGTTCAGTGGTTTGCTCCTGGCATTCGCCTATGTATTTGCTGTATTCTGGCTGGGTCTCTCAGGAGAGATCTACATCCCATCTGGTAACTGTCGGCCTGCATTTCTTTGCTTCATCCATCTTGTCTAATTGGGTGGCTGTATATGTATGGGCCACACATGTGGGGCAGGCTCTGAATGGGTGTTCCTTCTGCCTCTGTTTTAATCTTTGCCTCCCTATTCCCTGCCAAGGGTATTCCTGTTCTTTTTTAGGTGGATATTTGTAATAATATGTTAAATCATTTACATATGAATTCAGGATAAATTTTTATGTGATATTTGCCTGGTAAATACTCTGTCTACTGTGTGTGCTGAAGAGCTTCCATTCAACAATGTTTCTGGTTTGTTAAGAAATAATTGAGATAAACTATTTCTATGTATCCCTATTTTCAAAGAAAATCTTTCCTTTATGTTGTATTTTCAGAACATTTAAAGAAAAGCTTCTATCATTTTATAGCATCTGCAAGATTTTTGATCATATGTTATGGTTTTGTTTTAATAAGCACATGTGTGTTCTTGCATTTCATCACATTAGGTATGAGTTGTTCTGCATACATTATCAGCCTTTATGTCTCTATTGATGCATTGATATTCCATATGCTTAAACTTCTTTTGCATAGATCAAATTATTGTTTCTTTATTTACTGATTGTTTCCTGTTTGCTACTGAGAGTTGTAAAGGAACAAAGCAAGAAAAATAAAGGAATGAATGACAATAGTTAGTCACCTCTCAGGGAAACACACAGTGGTCCATAGACCTTCCTTCAGAACTACTGCTTATGATGAATCCTGGGAAAGAAAAGTCCGTTGTTTTCAGTTTTCTACCCACTGAGGAACTCCATAGGCTACAAGAGATTGTTGCAAATCCATGGGCACAGAGAAAATTCTGATTGAACTTATAGAAACCAAAGAAGCAGAAAAATATGAAAAATAAATACTTAACACGTAGCCTTATCTTTTCTATTAACTGTCACTGACACCTGACACTATGTGTTTACAAGGTATTAAAGCAACAAAAAAAAATTGATCAACCATATGATTCAGCAATAAATGTCTTAGGTATAAAGTACAAAGATTTGATACTCTACAACAGAATTACATACCCATTAATTTTCATTGCATTTATTTTAATATCTGTGACTGAAAACAACCTGGATATTCATCAGTTGCTGAACAGATAAGGAAAATGTGGTATATTTACACAGTAAAATATCCTTCAGCAATTACGACAAATGAAATTATGAAATCTACAAGAGGTTAAGGGACAGAGCTAGAAATATGTATTCTGAATGAGGTGCCCAGATGAATAAATATCACAAGTTTTCTCTCATTTGTCAATGATAGCTTTGAACTGTCAGGTAGATATGTTTCATTTGGAAGGGCAATAATGGGCAGGAAAGCAGTAAGAGGCTACAAGAGAGGACTTTTGAAAAATGGAGGGGAAAATGTAGTGATACAAAAGCTTTAATAGGATTGATGAAAAGGAAGAGTTGAAATATGTTGGCAGATGAAGGGCAGGTTATAGGAAATATTAGAAGAGAGGTAACTCTAAAAACCTTTCCAAAACTTCATTTAGAAACTTATACAATGGGGTCCCCAATGGAGGAGTTAGAGAAAGGACTGAAGGAGCTGAAGGGCTTTACAACCCTATAAGAAGAAGAAAAATATCAACCAACCAGACCCCCAGAGTTTCCAGTGATTAATCTACCATCCCCAAAGTACAAATGAATGGACCTATGGTTCCAGCCACATATGTAGCAGAGGTTGACCTTGTAAGGCATCAATGGGAGGAGAGGCCCTTGGTCTTGTCAAGGCTTGATGTCCCAATGTAAGGGAATGTCAGGGTAGGGAGGTGGGAGGGAGTGGGTGGGTGAGTATGGGAGCTCTCTCATAGAAGCAGAGGGATATAGCAGGTTTCTAGGGGTGGTGACCTGGAAAGGGTATAACATTTGAAATATAAATAAAACATCCAACTAGAAAAAGGAAACTTACACAATACTATGGAATTCCTGTCTCCCTTATATCCTATATTTAGATGAAAATGTTGCGAAAAACACCACAAGCTTACAAACACAATGTAGTGCTTTTCAATGGGTCTGCTCTTTTACAGTTATTGGACAGTGATTTCCCCTAATCTCCCAAGCATTACAGTTCTTTATTGTCAGTGTTCTTTGCTCCCTGCAGAACTGGATAGAAAAACGTATTGCTGAAGATATCACATATCTAAGTCACATAACTTACAGGGAATAAACTGGACTGAGCTGAAATTTTCTTCCCAATGGGTAGCCTGAGTAGTGTTCAGAGTTGCTGTGAACTCTACTGTAGGATTAAAAGCAAATACCAGCCTTTCTTAGCTGTAAAACTTGTGAGCTCCAATGACAACAAGCCTTGAAAAGTATCACCATGGATACAATAGTGATTTGACCATCATGGAAATAAACAGCCTCTTTCTGATGGGATATAAGCGTCTCCTCACAAATTGAAAGCCATATTGCTCACCATTCTTGGGCCAAGAATTTCTGGCCATACAGATCACAAGCCCTAGGTGTGACATTATTAATATTTTTGTGCTAAATGGACATTTTTATTAAATTTACTCTTGAATGTTATTACTTCTTGTTTTATATATATATATACATAAATATATATATATATATATATATATATATATATATATAGAGAGAGAGAGAGAGAGAGAGAGAGAGACATCATCAGAGAAGCATTGTAACCACAAAGCCCTACAACTGGCCAAGTTACAGACAATAAGAAAATACAGAATGAGCCCTAAATAGAACATCTATACTGCCCTCCCTTTTTCCAAGGCCAAGGGATCATTACAGAAGTGGGGATGGATGGAGACAATATACAAGACTAGTTTTTTCTGAACACACTGGGCTGTAAACGTAATCTTTACTCACTCACCAGATATAATTGCCATCTCAGAGACCGTCTGCTGAATAAGCTCACTCCTTCTAATTCTTTCTGACCTCTGGCTTCTGGTTCTCCTCAGCTGACTTATTCCAACTGACTTTTCTAGGCTTCAGACTGAATTGTTCTGATTGGTCTCAGACAACGTCAGCAATCTCTTCTAATATTCTGGCTCCTCCTAATTCTCTGGCTTTTTCTACAGCATATCTTTGTAAAATTGTCCAAATAAAACTGCCTCTGACCTCTACAAACCGAACTGCACTAACTGAATGACTGAATGAACTGAAGGGAACGGCAGGAACTCAACTGAGCTCAACTGCATTGACTGAAGTCCACTGAGGATCTCTGATTCATCCCTTTTCTTCTAATCAATTAGATGTCAGTTTCAAACATGGCTGCTTACTTCTATGAAGAATCTTTACCTTCATGGATTGGGGTTAAAGGTGTGTACGAAGGGATTCTATTCAGAGGGATTAAAGGTGCACAGTGTATCTGCCTTCCAGCCAGATCACACAGATCTAACAGTGCTTTGTATATGATACTTTACAAGAGTAGCCATACTGCTGGATTCAGGTTCTTCTACACAGTGTAGCTGCAACGTGAGCTCACACCAGTTATAATGCACCAACCAAGTATGATCTCAAGCTAGACCAACCAAAGAATGAAAATAACAAGCAAACATGAAGCCACTTGCCTAGCTGAAGACATTTGGTAACATTGGGAGTCGGAGAGGCAATTTTTTTTTTTAAATATTGGCACTGGTTAGTCAACCATACATCAATGGGAGATCACATATTCCTATGCTTATATGGAAATTCCAAGTTGTTCTTGATGAAAGAAGGAAAAAAAGCAGACAACGTTGGACAGTAGGAAGGGGCAAAGTAATCTACAAAGACTTGGGAAGAGAATCAGTATGATTAAAGCTCATTTTATATCTATAATGCAGCACTAAGTAAATAAAATATTTTTAAAAAGTTCCCACACCCTGAATGCAGGGAGAGACAACTCGAAGTAGGGGCAATTTGGATAGCAATGTGGAAACCTAGCACAGTGGAAACTCCCTGTAATCTACAAGGGTGACCCTAAAGAAGATTCCCAGTAACGGGAATATGGAGCTGGAACTGGTTATCTTATTCCAGCAAGCCAGGCTTCCAGTGGTCCACCAAACCAGTCACACATACACAGACAGAAAATATTTTTATTACTATTTGTTCAGCCTGCATAATATACTGGGGTAATTAACAGAGGTGCACAACTTGTAAAAGTATCCAGACAATGAATGGTCAGACTTGAGACTCAATGTACAGGAGGGATCCCACACCTGAGACAGGTTAGCTGGCTAGGAAACATGCCGAATATCTCAGAGACCTAGGATGGAATCAAACACAACTGGCAAAAGTCAAAGCAAAACAAATTAATGAAATGATTCTCTTATACTCACAGACCTAGATCAATGACAAGAGCATTTGTTATCGGAGAGGTTTTCTCCTGTAAGCTGAGGTAAGCATATACGAAGACTTATAACAAGGATTAGGTGGCGCTCAGGGGATGCCAAGGAAGAGGAGAGGAAGTATTGTAGGAGTGAGATAGGTCAAGAACATGACAGCATGGCCTGTGGAATCAACTAAGCATAGCTCATAGGAGCTCCAGAGACTACATCGAAAATCACAGTGCCTGTATGGAAAAGACTTGGTCATTTGCAGTTATGGTACTGGTACCATTGGTTATGGGATTTGTAACAATGGGATTGAGCATGGGGGTGTCTCTGACTCTTTTGCCTCCTTTTAGAATCCATGACGGTTTGTGCCTTGCCTTTTTGTAACTTCTTAAGCCCTGTTTGGTTGACATCCTTAGGAGCTCTGTACTTTTCTGAAGGGAAATGAATGAGTAGTGGATCTGGGGAAAGGGAGATGGGGTTAGAGGGGATTTGCAGGAGTAGAGGAAAGGGGATCTTCAGTCAGGATGTAATATATGATAGAATGATAATAAAATGCTTTCACATGAAATAAAAAGAAATGTAATAAGAAATTAAAAAAACATTTTAAACAGGAGAAAATGTTATTTTGTTTATACATAATCTTTCATATAAAAATCAATTAATTATCATTTTATTCATCTGAAGACATTAATAATATTTAAGGAGAATTTATTCAATTTCTATAATAAAGAAAAGTTTAACTAAACATAGGTGTAAGGTGTTTTTTCTCTTTAACTTTACTGTTATTGTAATGAAAATCTAGTATGTTCTGAATTACTCAATTTTTACCCAAAGATGTGCAGAAGAGAAACCACTGGCAATATGAAAGAGCTAACAAGAATTCATTCCGTGTTCTTTATTATGCAAATGAGATATCAAAGTTTCAAATCATAACCTCGTATCTGAGTTGACAGAAAATAAGTATGAAATTGGAATATGTCATTTCTTCTGAGATAATTTTATTGTTAGCTTCTCTTTTGTGTTTTTTCCGGTTCCAAATAAAATATAAAAAGGAAACATAATAGATTAATCCATTGTCAATGGGAAATAATTAGTACCATTATTCCCAAATTTAAATTTTAAATTTTAGTATATTCTTTGCAAATTTTTCAGAATCTTGAGAAGTTCAGAATTTGATTCTCATAAATAATTTCAATTATTCATGAAGCTGCAGATTTAACTGCAGCAGGAAATAAAAGTTTGGGAATATCTGAAGGTTTTCAGGAAGTTTCCGGATGCTTTTTATTTCCATACATTAAGTTTAATTAAGACATTTGCATTTTTAAACATTACGTAATATTTTAGGAATTATATTTATATGAATTTAATCTTGCTTCACTGACACAAAATTTTAAGTAATTTTAAATGAGTTATTATTAAATCAGTTGCTTCTTTCCAATGAGAGAATCCATAATTATTTTAAACCAAAGCAATGCTTTATGAAATTATTTTGTACTCCTCTTTTAAATAAGATCCAATTAAAATTCCTTCTTTGTATTTTGTATTTTATTTTTATTTTCTATATGTTTATTCTCCTGAACATTTGGAAATAGTGTTTACCGTCCCACGTGCTAAGTCTGATCCTGAAATGTCTTAACTCATTAGCCTGGTAAATATATTTGATACACACTTTTGATATTCACTAAAATTCTCTCTCAAGTTCAGCAAACAATATTTTCTACTAATATGCCTTGTAATGGAATGAGTAAAGCTAATTATACATTATACATTATAAACTTTCCATATAACTCAATTCTAGCATAAGTATTTGTATTTCATTATAATTTTGAAGAAAATGGAGCGTAAAACAAAACGATAGACAATATGTTTATTATTTTAGAAAAAAGGTTTTGACACAATTTTCCAAGTGATTGATTATTATATATCCATTTCCTATGAGTTCTAAAATAATAGGACTGCTAATATCATACACTCAAAATAGATGATCATTTTGCTATAACATTGTATTTTTAGAAATCCATGTCATATTCATGAAAGCCAACTATCATTTAGCAAAGAATAATGCTTAAATGAGATCAAATTGAAACAATTGACAGAAGTATAGCATGTTTACGTAACACCTCTGGAGGTAAGTGGGTAAGGTTAGCCATCCTACTGCTACGAATACCTTCTTCCTGTTGGCTTAATTCTCTGATCTTTCAACTCCTTTTTTTTTTCTTTTCTTTTTTTCATGATTCATATTTTACTTTTTATTTATATGGAAGACAAGAGGATTATAAAAATTCTATCATAGGGACATTTTAGGAAGCCTAATTACAGTTTTTTTTTTTTAATAGTCGCAGAGGTAAATGAAAGAACTGATTCAGTTCAACTTCAAAATGGCAAGCGCAGACTTTTAATGATCTGAGAGATCCCCCAACCCCACTATTATGCAAGGGCTATCAGACAAAACACAATGACCTTTCAACTCTCATGCTGGCTACTTAGTTTTCTGTCACCTAGACACAATTTAAAGTGATTTGAAAGGAGGGACTCTCAATTGAGAAAAATGTCTCTACCAGATTGGCCTTTTGGCAAGTTTGTGGTGTATTTTTTTTTTTCAATTGATAATTGATGTGGGAAGGAACAAACCCGTCACTGGTTGTCCTTGGTGCTATCAGAAATCCCCCAAAAATAACAATACCAATGAACCAGAGCTCCCAGGGACTAAACCACCATCAAACAGTACACATGGACAGACCCATGGCTCCAGCTGCATATGTAGCAGAGGATGCTTTGTTGGGCACCTAAGGGAGGTGAAGCCCTTGACCTGCCAAGGTTGGACCCCCTAGTGTAGAGGAATGTTAGGACAGGAATGCGGAACCGGTTGGTGGTTGGGTAGAGGAAAGGGGATAACATTTGAAATGTAAATAAAAGTATCTCATTAAAAAAAACGGGGGAGGGGGAGAAATCAGGGTGAGCAAGACAGTCAGTCACACTCAAGACATCTACATCAGTTGCAGTTTCCAGGTTACTGTTCTATTTGAGTTCTGTTTTAATCACACACGCTGATACACAATTATCCATAAGCACTGTAAATCTTTCTTCCTCAAGTTGGTTTCGGTCATGGAATTCTATTACAGCAATTGAAACCTTGAATAAAATAACGATGAATGAGCAGTTTTCCTGTACATTATGCATGTACATGCAAATTAATAGTAAGCACAAATAAATCCTTTGGTTTCTGAGGCAGTTGCTATATTAATGGAAATCTCATCTGTTGCCTGTGCCCTGGACAACTGGCCACCAGACCCTATCTGCCCTTGGGAGTTGGAGGTGAGGTGACACAGAGTCAAAGACACAGACTCTGGGAGCAGGGTAGAAATGCTGCAGCAAGCTCTCTGAATGCTGCTATAAGCTGTTTAATACCCTCCACCTGTGCCTCCTTGGTCCCAAGAAAGCATCTCTACTAAACAACAGTTCCTGATTGGCAGGCATTGTCTCCACAAACAATTCTTGGTCTTTTCAGGCAGTCCTCAATTTGGTCCTCCTGCAGAAGATGCTTCTGCAACTACATGCCCCATCACAGATTTATCTGTTAAAATAATGCTTTCGATTTGTTAATTGACTTGACTTAGAACAGATTCACTATGGTTAAGGCAATAAAAATAGTAAATCACTGAAGTGGATTGACATTGTTTGTTTATAAGTGTTGCTAAAATTAGTTAATACATACTATGCTGAAAAATACCACCTTCAAGTGCAATGCTTCTTTGAAGTACATAACATTTATCAAGATATCCTGTTTACCTAAATAAATCTAACTAAGGTAATTTGGTCTTTTCTTTTTGAAAGGAAGTTGTCAGAGAGACTCATTTGTACTATGAAATCCATTCTTTGAACTGAATCCTTTGTCATGCATTTGAAAATAAATTAGGAAAATCATCTGGCGAATGACTCAATAAGTTAATCAAAATGACAATGAAGGAAATAATAGTGAACTAAATATAAGTTCTTCAAATATGAATGCAGAGTTGATTGAGTATTATGAGTTTTGAAGACTTTATATTAGCATTTTTAGTCAGAACTTTCAGGAAATTGTATTGAATATTGAGATAGGATTTTATCTTTCTAGAAACGTTACTGTTTATAAGGAAAGAATCATTAACAAAATGCTGATCACTGATTCCTGGGAAAATGGCATATATTAGAGTGTTTCAAGCATTAGAGCAGAGGCCATATGCATGACTCTTGAGTTACTAAGTTTGTTACTTATATATGTGACCCAGAAGCTTATCATTTAATATAAATAACTAATGGTAATGTTGGAGATTATTCTACCCACTACTTACTACATACCTAGTCTTTTTCTAGGTCTTCTTATTCTTTCTTCTAAGGATATTTGTCACAAAATTTATCAGTAACAATTAAAATGAGACTAAGAGGAAAAAATGTTCATAAATTATGACAATATCTGCCAAGGTTTTTCTTTGAAGTCAGAATTATTACAACATATGAAAACATGAAGTGCAAAGTTAAGTGTCTGTGTGCTTACAGTCAGAGCTGAAGAGGAAATAAAATCATGACCACCCAATTCACTGATTCCCACAGCCAAGAAAACAAGAAAAGAAAGAACTGAATCCATCTCCACTTCGATATATCTTTTGCAAGTAATTAGATATAATTAGCTATTCTTCCAATTTGCAAGAACTCTAGACATTTTTGAAAATCTTGACATTTAGAAAATTATTTAGTGCTAGGTATTATTTGATGACTTAGTCCAGAAACTTCAGGACATAATATTCCCCTGCAACATACTGTTTCCATTTTTAGGATTACCACTAAAAGATAAAATGATGGAATGCCATGAATATAATCCGTTATTATCTCTTACCCAGTGATTATCTTCAAAGACACAGATTGGGTGGTAATACCCTGACTCTCACATTTGGTTTAGGTTTTAAATGTAAGAAGAACATTTTGTCTACATACAAGTATAAAAGTAGTCCTATATGGCTGAGATAAACACCATGACTCAAAAGAAATTTGGGGAGGAAAAAATTTATTCAGTTTACAATTTATAGTCCAACATAGAATGAAGTCATAGAAGAAACTCAAGATAATTAGTTTAAAGCATAGACCCTGAAGGATTGCTGCTTACAGGTATGATCCTAGGCTTATATTCAGTTACCTTCCTTATATTGTCCGTGAATACCATGGCTAAATGTTAGGAAGGCTCTCCTGTAATAAATAATAGTCAAGAAATGGCTATCAGATATGCCACAGACCAAAAAAATTGTGCCATTTTTTAATTGCACTATTGTCTTCCAAGGTCTGTAAGTCAATAGTAAAGCTAACCAGAACATAGTCACAAGAGATAAATTTGCCAAAAATAGAATTTGCTGGAGTGACAAGAAGTTTTTAGATTCATATATCTTCCATACTTTATTAAGAAGAATTATTGAGTTATCTAGACCTGTATAAATCACTTTCTATATCATGCATTAGAACAAGTTAAAAGTACAAGAGAGGAGAATAATGGTGTGAGGGTGAATTTTGCATTTAAAATCGAGTGGAGAGTTTATGTTATTTTAATAGTGACATAAAGCATCAATCAATATGCTGATCCTGCTATCTGAGGCATCCTTCAGACCATCCCCTAAGGCTTGATGAATTGTTTAAATTCGTTGGGCTTAAAACCCTGCTGTCATCACACTTATAATTTATCACAGTAAAAGAATGCAGAATAAAAGTGAACATGGTGAAGTGCAAATTCTGCTAAGTCTACAAGAGAACATGTATGAGTTTCTTTGCGTGCTGTGCCAATGATAAACCACAGGTGCAGTCAAAGTTCCCTACATTTATATCTGAAGAGTCGCAATCCTGCCAACCCAGAACAACATCTATGACATTAATATGAAGGTACATGTCCACAGAACTTCGGTCATTAATTTATGCATATTTTTCAGAACGTGCAAAGCTCACGAATGGATGGAAATAGGTCCTAGGTGCTTCATTTCAAGAACTCCAAATCTTAACAATAAAAAAAAAGTGGGTTTTGGTTATTATAAGCACATCTAACCGAAACACTACTCTTTGGTACAAATCTTTAATTTAGTAAATATGTCTTATTGGATATAATATTTTTTTCTAGATCCAGACAGCCCTAGTATTGTATTAATATTTTATTGGGAAGTTTCAGTGTCCTATCTCGCAAATGTTTGAACAATTTCCCTGAAGATAGAACTATATATTCTCAAAAGAGTGGAGTGCTAATATCATGTTATTGGTTTTTTTATCCCAATAAAGTCTTCAATGAACCAATTTTGAAAAATTGAGGAAGGCAGAGAGTACGGCCTGCCTAAGTATAAGAGGAGCCCTCAATTCATTTCCCTGCATACACTAGCTTCTCCATGGATTGGCAAAGAGAGAAGGAAGAAATGTGAAGATATTTTTTATCTTCCTTTGGCTACTGACTATGAAGAGAGGAGTAAATTGACTTACGACTGCAATGGGTAACATTTTGTAACTATAAATTTACCCAATTAATTTTGAATGTGATGTTTAATTAGATACAGTTATCTATAAGAAACAACTTGCTTTTTTATAATCTATGGAAACATGGACTAGAGAAACCTGGTTGTGGCAAAAATGTTTCCCTCTCTAGTAACACCAAGGAGATGAGGACCTTTTCAATAACTTTGCAGACCCAAAATCAGGGTAAATTGTCTGGCACTAAAATTAATGTCTCCATTATAGCTATTTTGTCATCTTTGATGTTGTGGTAAGGTATAAATGTCACCCAATTTACCAGTTTAACTTTTCTTCACATATGGTGCTCTTTAAGATCAGGTGATTCTTATGGCTATGTAGTGAACTTCACCATTAAGAAGGACACTTTTGATTTTAAACAAGTGAATATTAATACTCATTAATAATAGTTTTCCCTTCACATTAGCTCATGTCTTAACAGCTATTGATCTTCTATCTTTATTTTTGTGACAAAATAGACCTCAAACAATAATATATTACTTTGTTTTTAAGTTATAGCTTTTTACGGTTTATATTTCCAATTCTTTTATATGACATTTCGTTTGTCCAAAATTTCACTAGTTTTTTACATTTTCATTCACCTTGTTTGAATCATATTTTACCCTACCAATTCTTCAACTCAACACTCTTTCTACCTACCTACGCTTTTTATCTCTTTTTATTCTTCTGCATTCTGAAGACCAGTTTGCGAGGCTTTCTGAAGACACCCATTGCTCTTTTTTGTCCTGATGGCTTTTTACTCTACAAGAGACCTACACAAACGTAATTATCAGTGTGTGTGTGTGTGTGTGTGTGTGTGTGTGTGTGTGTGTGTGTGTGTGTGTACAGGACTGTGATTTTAAGTATTTTTAGTGTTAATTATCTTGAGTTTCTCTGTGTGTATTGTACTCTTTGTTACCAATTAAAACCCTGTCCAAAATTTTTCTTATCCCCCTTTTATCACCTGTGTCACAGTAACTCACTCTCTCTCTCTCTCTCTCTCTCTCTCTCTCTCTCTCTCTCTCTCTCTCTCTCTCTCTCTCTCTCTCTCACCCCCAACCCCCGTCTCTCTTTTTCTCTCTCACTCCAAGTTATTTTACTTTTGGGTAGCAAGAGGACTCTACCAGACTCTGAACTGAAGGAACTTTTTTACTTTACATGCCCATAACAATTCCTGTTTTGACATCTTTTATCAAAATTTCTTCCAAGATGTTGATTGTATATTCTTAAGAGTTTATAAAAGAACAGATTCTCTACAATCTCTTCACTACAAAGTAAGAATAAAGACCCTACTTGTTGGTATCAGGAACTGCTTTCCCCTCCAGCAGTGATGTAACCTGGTCACCTGCAGGCAACAGGGACCTGGGAATCTGTTGCCATGGCAGTGGCCATACATTCCCAGCATACATTTCGTTCAGCTTCCACATTGACCTGGGAACAGTTACATCACAATTTAAATAAAAGGCAGACCCTTTCTGCCCCCTTGCTCTTTTTTCTCTCTTCTCTCTCTCTTCCTCACTCTTGTCTCTATAGTCCTTCCACATGGGACCATATCGGTGTGGTCTTTCTGGACAAGAGCCATGATTCTAAAACAATACTACCTATTCTGACATGGAAATTGTTAACCTTTACATCAAAGGAGGGCCTAAGAAGCTCTGAGGAGATTGGGGAGAAATATCATCTTGTGGAGTTGTGGAAGGGAGTTGCCACTGGTTAGGGACTCATCCCATATATAAGAAAACCTGAAGTAGATTGTTATTCCTAAAATATTATTAGACTTCTAGCATGACAAGGAATGTGAGAGCAGCAAAGTTGGCTCAGAATTTATTGGTATTTATTGTATGGTCTCTGATATGCTGAGGGAGTTTTCTTCTTTCTCTTGTCGGGTTAATAGTTTCATCATGCAAGAGAATTGAAACTTATCCAATGCTTTTTGCTTTGGTAATTAATTCATTAATACAATTTTGTCCTCCATACTATTATGATGCCTTATTACTGGTCAGTTTTTATATGTGGAATAACTTTTACATAATATAATAAATCATGTCTCTCTGATATATGATCTTATAATATCTTAGCTAAAATTATCTTGAGAATCTTTTTGCATCAGTGTACAAAAGAATAAACAATAATAAATGTATGATCATGTAGCTCCATACAGAACATATTTGAATTTTCTGTTGCGATTTAATTTTATTGGAAAAATTTTAAAGACGTAACACTTTATTACTTATCTAGCTCTATAAACATTTTCACGTATACATTTCTCTCTTAGACTTGCTTTTAATGGGCCACAGAGATGGTTTTGTGTTAACTTCATTTCATGCACAAATGTTCTGGTGGAAGTTATCCATCATCAATTATTCCAGACCCCAAAATAGCTCCATCACACAAAATCTGCAAAGGTTTCATTCCATGTTTGAAGAACTATTTATGGTGTTACCAAACTTTTAATAGCACCAGAATTTTCTGTGCAACTGCCTCTGTTTGTTGTCTTAGTGGCTATTAAAGGTTTTACTTTCTCTGTTACACTGTTTTTATTTCTTAGCATGGTATCAGTTTTGTTTTTTAAATGATGAATGTATATTTAAAGGATTCCATTCTGAAGAGGTAATCATGTATGTGCATTTTCCCTTGTAACTACATATAAATATTATCTTACTCGTAATGCTAAAGAGAGTGTTACACTGTTTGAAGCCATTGGGGGAAAAAAATTAAAGTATAGTGACAAGCGGTGACACATCATAGTGAAGTCGTCAGGTAGGAAGTTAAAAGCACAGATTAATAGGCACTGAAAAAGAGAGTTATAACACTTTTTCACTAAATCCAATATAAGAGACCAAAATCAAAGAGTTGAGAACAATGTTTTCACTCTTGCTGTTGAAAATGCTCTCATTTTCACACAAACATTCAATTAACAGCATGATGACAGCAGCTGGGGGGTGTCTAAGACTTGAAATAGAAACTCGAATTGAACATGTCCAGTTTAATACGTCCTTCACAGTTTTAAGATGATATTTCAAAGTAGGGTACCTAACAGAAAACTTTTTAAAATGCAAGTGGAGCCACTCTGTTGGTCTGACTTATTTTAAGCATGTTTTCCTCCCTGAGATGTTAAAAATATAGACTCTAGAATTTATATAATCATTCGTTCTAGACTTGTTGAGAGACTATGGCTGTTTCCATCCTCCTACTGCCCCCAACACTGCTCCCATAATCTGTGTTCTCTATAGGATGTGATTGCTAAAGCTGATAAATACACTGACAAAAATTATCACCCAATTCCATGGCTTAGATAAGTGCACACACTGCAGTCAAATAATGTACACGTTTAGGTCAAATGTAGTGTTATGTATTAATCATTCATGTTTTGTATAGATTACTTTCAATGCCTTAAAGTTGTCTCTGCTCATGAGATTATCTATACCCCGGAACTCTGTGTAACTAATCTTTTAGCTCTTTCTATAATTCTGTCTTTTCATGATGCTATGCAACTATAGACATTGTGTAAGCTTAAGTTTGCCTAAGTCTTAGGTTAGCATCAATCTATTTTCTTCTTATATTTTTATGTTTATAATACATTTCTAATTTCCATTATTCTTTTTAACCTCAGTTTATTGACCTATATCATTTTAAAGAATACCTGTGCCACTTTCTGTGTTAAGAAAATCTGGATAAAGATATTAAAGATGACTCTATGGAATTTTATTCCAGTGAATGTTTCAACTCCTCTGTGGGATGCCCATGAATGTCACTGCTCAGTTACAGAGAATCATGTTCGGCATGGTAATAGTTATCTTCTGAGGCTGGGAAACGTAAGTTTGTTATTCTAATTCTTTCCTATCATTTAACATCGGGGTTCTGGAGTTTGGAAATTCTAATATGTAGGTGAACATGGCTATTTTCTTGTTTTCTTTTGGGAAAAGTTTTAAGGCGTCTGTCCGTGTATCTCAAGCCTGGTTTGAGTTTTTATCTCCCTGCCTCAGATTCCTATGTCCTGACATTGTAGGTTTGTAATATTTATTATTCCCACTTTAGTTAATTTTATGTCCATCTGTTCATGTAAAGAAAATTTCTTAAAAAGTTAATTTATTTTAAATGAAATCAGGACTTCAAATATTTTTATGATGAGTGGTTTTGTTTTGAAGCATATTAAACAATAGCTAATGAGTAAAATTAGAATGTTTAATTATATATAAATATTTTAACAGTATTTTCAATAGGTACTACAAATTCTTGTTTAAAGTGAAGAAATAACATGAATTATTTTCAAATATATTTTGTTACTTATTGCGTGTCTTTGTGTCTGTGTGAGTGTGTGAATTTGATTGCAGCACCAGGAGAAGCCAGAGGCATCAGAACCTGTGGCATTTGTGTTACAGGCAGTTGTTCGTTGCCTAATGTCTGCGGTGAACCGAACGTGGAATAGCTCTGAGAGCAGTGTGCAATCTTATCTGCTGTGACATATTTCTAGCCCACGGAATATGAAATTTTAAACAATAGTAGCTCTACCTTATCTGTATAAAATAATATATTTAACTGGAAAATTTAAATGTGTGTTGCTGAAATGTCTTAGTAGGTTAAATTCCTTGCCAGCAACTCTGAGAACTTGAGCTCTGAAAATAACATGGTGGAAAGAGAAGGTGGAGTTGTGACAGTTGATCTTTAAACTCCATATGCATGTGCACACACATAACACACACACACACACACACACACACACACACACACACTTAATAGCATGAAGGAAACAAAGACGTTTCACAAATACTTTCTTAGTAGAATGTCTACTTCTTTGCCAGAATTAATGACCTCAAAAACTGACAGAAGTACAAGCAAAAGTTGCTCTGTCACCGTGTTGTGACAATATGTAATTATTTGTGTTCTGATTATGCATCTTATCTATGAAATACTAGATATCATCAGAAATAATTATATTTACAAATAAACAAAGATAATATTTAATATTCAAGATTGAAATAATGAAAAATACAATAAATAAAGGGCTTTGCAAGAGGGCAGCTTATATGAAAGCTCCAAAAATGAGTGATTTTCCCTAACATATTCATTGTCCACTTAGAACTAAATCTTATTCTTAGCTTCTCAAGGAATAATTTGTTCAATCTACAGAAAACCCAGAATATCTGATATTTTACTCCATTTAAGTTTATGTTAACTGGTAAGAAAAGGTGTTAACTCTAAAAAGATTATTTACATATTTCAAGAACCTTCCATACCAGATAATCTGAGCTTGGAAAACAGGCATTGTTTAGTAAACTCTAATAGATAGCATCCCACAGCGGACTTCTTGAATTTCTGTTTCTTGTGATATTTCTATTCCCTCTTCTGTGCTGTTGCCTGAAACAAAGGTACAGGAATTGTATTGTCTAATAAATGTCAACATGTTAGCACAGAATTTGGAAAATCTAAATGTTCCATTACTAGTCCAGGAACTGCAGTCATCTAAAGGTAGCTGAGAGAGGGAAATAGTCACTCTGGGGCTGGATCCACCTAATGCTTTATCCAGGACAAAGTAGTCAGGTCTGAACTATATATACATAAATAACAAAGACATAGTTGTTGTTTTGTATGTGTGTGTGTATGTGTAGGGGAGTAAAACAATGATCAAAAGAAAGGAAGCCAACAATTTTTTTTTTGGTAGAGATGTGGCTATATTTCCATATTTGAACATTATTTTATGATCCATTTATTGGGAAAAATTCAGAACAACAATGTAGGTTGTTTTGGGCTTAATCAAGTTCTATGGTCTTGCAATCTTTTATTTTTGTTAAGACATCAATGTTCTTAATATTTTTTCCTTTTTTCCATCTTTGTTAAATTGGGTATTTCTTATTTACATTTCTTTATTTTCCTCCATCTTTATTAACTTGGGTATTTCTTATGTACATTTTGATTGTTATTCCTTTCCCGGTTTCCAGGCCAACATCCCCCTAATGCTTCCCCCTCCCCTTCTATATGGGTGTTCCCCTCCCCATCATCCCTCTATTACCATCCTCCCCCAAATAATCACATTCACTAGGTGTTCAGTCTTGGCAAGACCAAGGGCTTCCCCTTCCACTGGTGCTCTTACTAGGCTATTCATTGGTACCTATGCAGTTGGAGCCCAGGGTCAGTCCATGTATACCCTTGGGTAGTAGCTTAGTCCCCAGAAGCTCTGGTTGGTTGACATTGTTGTTCATATGGGGTCTCAAGCCCGGAAGCCAACAATTTGAAGTGAAATGAGGGTGTGCTTGGAACGGCTTGGTTGGAGAAAATGGCAAGATGAAGTAATTATATTTTAAATAAAATATATTTGAAAATAACTTAGAAAACAAACAGGTTATGGAGGCATTACTATTTGGATCATATTGTGGTTGTGACTTTCATTCAGTAAATTCTTAGTCTTTTTCTCTCTCAAAAGTTATGTGAGAGCAATTAGTTAATCCAGTCTTATTTTTCTTGTTAAACTTGGTATAATTCTTATTACTAGTGATCTGCAACTTGGAGTTCATATAATATTAACATAAATCTGAACAAACTACTAGTGTCTGAAATAAATATTAGTATCATTCTAATAATTTCTTATGAAAATTATATATGTTATGCAGTTAAACAATGGAAAACAGTTTGTATAATTAGTACCAAACTTTAATACATTTTTCTAACAGCAAATGAATATTGACAAATCATTTTTGCAACTACTTTACTGTAATACCTAACCTATATAAAAACAAAAATGAGAACAAAAGCCTATATCATATTACTAAATAATACCTCAAAATCATAATTGAAAATCACTAAGCAAAACAGCAGATGAAAAGATACAACAGGAGATTAAAAAAATCACACCCAATTATCAACATGACCAAGTGGGAATTACCTTTGTGAGAGAAGGGTGCTTTAATACAAAACCCAATAGAATATCATTATATATTCAACAAATGATGAAATTTATATGGCCATCCCAATTGACACAAAGATTGTTTAATGAGATTCGGCTCTGTTTTGTTTTTAAAACATTCAGTATATTAGCTATAGAAGTAATTAAACTTCTGTGTTCCTCATAGTTCAATTCATGTGTTAGCAAGTAAAAGGAAGTTGAATCATACCTGTCTAATGTAACTGTGGCAGAATAAAGAACTTAAGTAGTATAAAAAGCAAGAAGATAGAGGCTGGAGAGTTGGCTAGGGCTTGGGAGCACTAGCTGGTCTTCCAGATTACCTGGGTTTAATTCCCACCACCAACATGGCAGCTTACAACTGTCTGTAACTCTGGTTCCACAGAATCCTCCCCTTTTGAGGATATGATATATAAATAAAATGAATACAAATACATATTCATATAAATAAAATGAATAAATATTTAAAAAAATTAAAATATATACAAGCCATATCTGTACACATGGCTACAGAGGTACTTCATAGTAATGTAGCATTATATTGTTAATTTGCAATAATTTCTGATACATCAACCATGTTAAGATTTCAATGACTTTATTCAAAACTGTATGATTTCATTGAAATATTATGCCTTTTGTCCTTATAGATTATACCATTTAAAACTATACTGGAAATTCGATATGAAAAATGGACAGAAATAAATGTGATACAATGTCAAATACCTGATAGCATAATCAGAAATGGCTTTTATTTTCATTTATTTGGGAGGCTGATGCTGGATGATCTAAATTTTTGAGAATAGATGAGGCAAAATGGAGAAACACTGCAGTTAAAGTACAGAAATGCACACGTAAAATCTTCCAAGCTGTAATATAGCTGAAACAGAACTTTTATTCATAAATAAGAACAATTTACAGAACACATAATTCTACACCATAGTATGACCTTGACTTTGCAAATGTACTTTTTCAATGCAGTTTCCCAAGTATAATCTTAAATGCTACATTTATATGAACCCAAGATTTTTATAGGAGTCTCATTAACCTGTATTTGAACCTAAAAGAAACTGCAAATACCTGTAATTTCTAAACCTACAGTGAAAAATTATAAATTTTAGCAAATCTAGATATAAATCCAAAGGATTTAGCTTGATTATAAATAAAAGATACTTAAGAAAGACTCATATTTTCTGTACAGAACAGTCAATTTTTTCAAGTTCTTCATTATATAAGTTTTCATTCAAGAACGTGTGTAATATCTGAGTCATTGATATCCTTTGTTTTTGTAACAGACTATTTAAGATCTTAATATCATGAAGATATATCTACCCTAAGCTCTGATTCACTGCCTGATGTTTGAGTCAGCAACTGCCACAAGGTTTTAACTGAACTGAACAATTTCTTTTGATAGTGGCTTAGCTGCTGTAATGTCACATCACCACACATTAGTCATGTGGTGCTGATGCTGGAGAACGCCACCTACACATAATTAAAACAGAGCTTAAAATTTGGTTGATTGTTTTCAAGCCATTGAATGTAGATAGAGCCATATATATTCTCATCTTTAACAGTTAAATCAATTGAAAAATAAAACAAAGGAAAGAAAGAAGGAAGGAAGGGAAGAGGGAGTCAACACAGTAACATCGAAAAGCTTTCTTAAATGTATCTAAAATGTGCACACAAAGAGGTATTATCTAAGAACTGCCCATGCTTAATAATAATAATGTCTAATAATGGTTAGAGTCTGTTGGAACTGTAGGAGTCTTGAGTGGAAGGTGTCGTTAATGAATTTTTATTGTGGACTTGGGCACATACCTATCAAGGACCAGAGGACTCTGACCCTTGGGAAATTGGCAGATCTTTTCCCCATTTGAATCAGGCCTGGAATTGGTAAAGTGTACTTCCTGTAATCCAGCTACTAGTGTTCAAGGATATATGGTCAAAAGGTAGCAATGGCAGCTTCTTCCTGCAAGTGGTTTGCAGGTCAAGAATATTTGCCTAGAGAGATACACTAAGAAGAGTGTCGCAACCTCAGCACCTAGTAAGATGGTGGTTTGCTATTTACCTGAATGTACAACCGTCCTCTTCTGTATAGGTCAATCTGTCCTTACTTTCTGCACGTTTATTTCATTCCCTTTTCTGTCATCATCAGGGCTTGAGAACCGGAGTGTAGGCGTTTAACAAGATTGCTGAAGAGATACCATAGCAGAATGAAATACTAGGCAGTGACTTATCAAGGACTCTGACATTGGGTCCCTTGTTGTTGACTTTTCTTCTGTACCAAGCTTTACTTTCTGGAAACTTCTTCACTGATCACCTTCCATTGTAGACACTTTGTACTACCCTATGGTATAGAGGTGAAAAGACATGGGTCACGTGTCCTCATTCCATCATGTTCCTTTGTCTGCAGTTGCCTTCTTTCTTCAAATACAAAGGAAAGCTTGTCTGTTAGCTTTACCTTAAAGCTGTGAAAAAGTTATCACAACTGAGAAGATGTAAAGCTCCGATTTGTCAGTAGTTTTGAGACTATCCCAGTTTACTCCTTACCTCCTGTCTCTTCAAGTCAATGTCAGTTCCCATATATCGTGGGTGAGTATAAATAATCTGTTTTTTTGTTTAAGGTTTAGATTGCATTGAATTCTATAAATTTTAATAATAGTTATAGTAATAATAATAATAATAATAATAATAATAATAATAATAATAAAATACAAGCAAAAACACATCATGCAAAATAAAATCCTTCGAGCACATCCTGAACTTCTAATACTATTCGCTTTTTAGTATGCAACGTGGCTGCATTTGAGTTTCAACCCTGCGATATGACAAATCAAATAATTTGGAGAAAATTTGTTTTCATGACTCAAAATATCCTTTGTCATTTGCTTTAAATTATCTACTGAGGAATGAATAACCGTCAGGGACATCCCTTTCTTTAAAATATTTCTGAAAGGTAGAAAAGTCTTCTTAAACAAATCGACAATGTGATTTATTTTTTCTAGTTCCACAAAAGCCTAAGTACATGGCCTGGCTCCTAAAATATAATGGGGAATTATTTGGACTCTTATTTTGACACTGCATATCTTTGAGCATTTTATCTCCCTCAGAGATGCAGATATAAACCAGATTAGACTACAATAAAATAGATAAGGGCAGGTTTATTAGGCACTGCTTATCCATCCCAAAGAATGGGGCTGAGGAAATTGTGCATTTGGTTAGGGCAGGGAAGTTATACAGACTGTAATTGAAGGGGGACGATGTGTCAGGCACAAGATATGTTTGTGCCCACATATGGTCAAGGGTTGAATACTTAGGTGGGACTTGGGTGGCTGGTAGCATCGGGAGGAGGTTTTGAAAGCTGCCAAGAACACAGAATTGGGCTCTTTCAGTCATTCCTTTGTTCTGATATTTTCAGTATTATCTCGGTTGGGAGGAAGTAAGGCACATGGTGTTTCCTAGCTTGCACAGAGAGGATCATAGGTTCCAGGGATTACCAGTTCAGATTTGGGTATTTCTTGCTGTCATGGGACAATGTGGGGAGGGGGAGTCAGGAACTGGTGTGTTGGTGTTCCAATGGAGTTCTGGGTCTAGAAGTATTTGTTTCATTGCCATCATGGAAACTTCAAAAATCCATTCCTGGAACAGGAGGAGAAGGCATGGTTCCAGAAAAAAAAATAGGCAAATGGGAACTATGAGTCCCATAATAAGGATGAGCTAGACAAAAGGGAGAACTGCCCTTAAAGAGTATTGGAGAAGTGTGTTGTTTGCTCTGTATGAAGAATCTCCCCAGTTTCTGGAGTGAGTAAATGTGTGTCTGCACCTGGCCAGACTCTTTGATATAGTAATAGTGCTTCTTCCCAGTATCGTGCACATGACACCCTTATCATTCATGAGGTCAAGAGAGACCTCAAGCTTTTGTAGGTCCATTGAAGCTTTTAACAACTTTTATAAGTTTACAAAAAGAGATAAGTTTTAGATATGTTAGCATTACCATTGTTTGTAATCTGTACTGAAAAAAAAAAAAAACCACATTGGAGAGAAGGCAGGGGAATCACATCTTTGTATCACAGTAGAAGCTTGGAAAAAGATTTTGGCTAAAAAGCATGAATACTGTTTAAGGTGAGCTCAGAGAAGACAGAAATATTCCATAGAGCGGAAGGGGCAAAAGCTCACTTGATCTTGATTTTTAATATGACTACAGACCGTGAAAGAAGGACTTTTATTCCTTATCCAGAAAACTGGATGTATATAGATTTAGTGCAATGAGAAGCACTTTTATGTCTATACTTAAAAGAAAAGCAAAGGGAATTTAAAATCTTAAGCTTATGACTATATAATAGTGGAGCGTTTAGTGGAAGGCTTTACCAGAATTAACTAATAGCATATCAGAACTCCATTGATTAATGTTAAAACTCTGAACTTTTTGAAGTCTTAATACAATAGTAGCATAGAGAGGGAAGGAAATCTGAAGTATTTTCATTCCTTTTATAAAATTTAAAGCACTTTTTTAATCACAATTTAAGCTTTCACATTATCTAACCTTCACAACATGAATTTATCAATCTTAAAACATCTTCTTAGACAGTTCAACCTTAATAATTTGCATTTATCAACTTTAAAACATCTTCTTAAACTCTAAAACATGGTCTTACATCTTCATTATGCTCTATATCCTCAGACCTAATTAAGCTTTACTTCTTTTTTTAAATCCAAATATTTACTGTGAGAGACAGGTGATTGATTATTGGGAACAGACACTTTAAAGTGAGTTTCTTTACACAAGGGACTAGTAAAAGTTATGTTGAAAACTCTGTTCCTGAGACAAGTAACAAGGTAGACTTTCCTAGAGAGGCAGCTCTGGGAGAGTGAGGCTTGAATCCTGATTTTTATACATGAAAATGACTGAGAAGACACCTAAAACCTTGGTGGTTGCTGTTAATCTGATAAATCTTTTACTAACCTAGACTTCAAACCCACCAGAGACAGAAAAGGATAAATTTTACCTAGAGTAAGCAGGACGTACATAGCAATCAGCTTCTGAAACAGAATGACACAGACTTTTCAACAATCTAGACAATCATCTCAGGTCCTTCTATAGTTAGGGCTGGGTAGCATTAGTCGCTGGCCACCAGACTCAGATGATCTGACAGACTTTCCTTTGGAGTAGGAACTTAGGGGTCAACTGCCTAGGTGAGGCAGGGCAATCAAATCCCCAGTGTCTGACTTGTCCACAGTTTGGATAGAATGCTAGGCAAAGGGTAGTCTACAGTCCAGTGGCCAGCTCTGCCGTACTTGAAGCAAGTTTCAGGTGGATGTTCTTCTGTGCCTGTCTTCTACAGAGAAGAATAGAGATCTGGCAGGAGCTTATGTCTAACCATCATAAGAGACATGTTTTATTAAACATTTTAAGTGTCTGAAGTGTTTGAGGACCACCTATTAATCTAGAGCACCCCTGAATAGAAAACCTTTAATTCGTTTTAATTATTTACTTTGAAGGTGTGTGTAGGAGGCCTAACAGCTAAACCTTAAAAGGCAAAGTTAGACAAACATTACTGTGAACTCAAGTCGAATTTAGGAGTTTATAAGTCTTGAGTAATAAATATAACTTATTTCATAAACACGTTGTTACTTATCTGCATCTTTAACAGCTCAGGGTTGAGAAATTAGCAAAGACATGAATAGCATTTGTTAATCCGAGTAGAGCTTTATAATCTTAAAATTCCACCATAATATATAGTATATTTTAAATTAGCATTGAATTGCACAAAAAGTATCCTGTAGAAAACTTAAATGTGATTTTTTACCATAATGATATAAAACTCCAGAGCAATTCTGAGAACTTTAGACTGTTTTGATTTTTAGTATAAAAGGAAATAAAAGAATAAACAAAGAACTCATTAGGATTAAAAAAGTTTTATGATTATTGCTTTATATGATGTGGTAATCTTGATATGTTGAAATCACATGACACTTAGCAAGTCATAAGGCTATTTTCATCCAGGGGAGGTCAACAGCCAAGATAAAGGAGAGCCACATGGTTGTTGTTTAAAAACATCTGTGCTTCAGTAGATATAGCTCTTTAAATGAGAGCTGTGTCAAAGCTACGTGTATGTATGCATTATGTATATATGCATCTGATAAATCTTTAACAATATTGTATGTATAGAGAGATACAAAGATACACAGACAGACAGACACACCCACACACACACAAAGAGGGAGGGGGGAGAGAAAGAAAGAGAGAGAGAGAGAGAGAGAGAGAGAGAGAGAGAGAGAGAGAGACTTAAATTTCATATGTATAAAACATAGACATAGAATGGAGGGCTAATTTCCAAAATATATAAAGAAATCAAGAAGTTGGACTCCAAAAAAACAAATAACCTCAAAATGGTGCACAGAGATAAACAGAGAATTCTCATGTGAGGAATAGCGATTGGTCAAGAAGCACTTAGAGAAATGTTCAATATCCTTAGAGATCAGGGAAATGCAAATCACTATGACCCTGAGATTCTACCTTACACCAATAATAATGACTAAGATCAAAAACTCAAGTGACAGCACATGTTGGCCAGGATGTGGGGAAAGAAGAACATCCCTACATTTTTTCTGGGATTACAAAGTGGTACAACCACTCTGAAAATCAATCTGGCAATTCCTCAGGAAACTAGAAATAGTTCTACCTCAAGACCCAGCTATACCACTCCTGGGCAAAGATGCTCCACCATACCACAAGGACACAATCTTCTCTGTGTTCACAGGATTCTTCTTTGTAATAGCCAAACGGTGGAAATGACCTCAACTGAAAAATAGATACAGAAAATGTTGTTCATATTCGTAGGCAAATGGTTGGAACTGGAAACTATCATCCTGAGTGAGCTAACCCAATCACAGAAAGACATACATGGTATGTACTCATTGATAAGTGGCTATTAGCCCAAATGCTTGAATTACCCTAGATGCCTAGAACAAATGAAACTCAAGACGGATGATCAAAATGTGAATGCAGATCGCCCTGAGAGACACAGCCAGAATACAGCAAATACAGAGGCGTATGCCAGCAGGAAACCACTGAACTGAGAACAGGACCCTGTTGAACAATCAGAGAAAGAACTGGAAGAGCTTGAAGGAGCTCGAGACCCCATATGTACAGCAATGCCAGCCAACCAGAGTTTCCAGGGACTAAGCCACTACCCAAAGACTATACATGGACTGACCCTGGACTCTGACCTCGTAGGTTGCAATGAATATCCTAGTAAGAGCACCAGTGGAAGGGGGAAGCCCTGGGTCCCTAAGACTGAACCCCTAGTGAACTAGACTGTTGGGGAGAGGGCAATGGGGGAGGGGTGGGAGGAACACCCATAAGGAAGGGGGGGGGGGAGGGATGTTTGCCCGGAAAGAGGGAAAAGGAGAAACAATCGAAAAATATATAAAAAAGTTAATAAAAAAAAAAAATTAAAAAAAAAAAAAAAAATAAAAAAAAAAAAAAAGAAAATGTTGTTCATTAAATAAATTACACTATCCAGCTTTTAAAACTAGGACATTATGAATTTTGAGGGCTAATGGATGGAAGTGAGATATCTCACCAAAAGGACAGGCGTCAGTATGTACTCATTGATAAGTACAGAACACCTCTGATACAACTCACAGACCACATGGATTTTAACACGAAGGAAAGCTGCCAATAAGGATGATTCAGTCTCACTTAGAAGGTTAAATAAGACAATTCTCAGGAAACAGAGGGAGGGACCTGGGTTAGGGAGCAGGATCAGGTAAGAATGGCCAACAGGAGAGAAGCCCAGAAGGGCAGTAAAATGAATGGTCATGGAGAACCTTGAGAAGGACCCAGAGACCTGGGATATGAAATGCTCCCAGGACTCAATAGGGATGGTATTCCCTGAAATACCCAACAGTGGGGAGACAGAATATGAAGAGACCACCTCCAGTAGATGGAGCGTGCCCCCAGTGGTGTGATGGGGCCATCCATCTAGCTTCAAAATTTTTGAAACATTTTTCCCACCTAAAAGAAATGCAGGGATAAAAATGGAGCAGAGTCTGAAAGAAAGGCCATTAGTGATTGGCCCAAACTGAGATCCTGCATATGGGCAGGCACCAAACCCTGACACTATTACAGATGTCATGTTCTGCTTGTAGACAGGAGCCTCGCATGGCTGTTCAGTTATCTGTGGATGTGCTGGCAGAAAATTGTAAGATCATGGAGGACATCGACGTCTTGAGTGCCCTCTGGTGGCCAATTCAACAAGGTCCTGAAGCCAGGACACAGAACAAAGGAGGTTCTGGCATTTTGGGCTATGATCTGATACAAACCAATTTGAATAAATTTCATAGCAGGCAACCAGCTGCTATGGTAGGTGAGGATATGGTTTAGACTTTGTGTTGTCCAAATCCGAACTAGTGCCAACTACTGGAGACTATTTCGTGGCATCATTCGCATCAAGCTGGGAATGAACAGTTGAGGATGGGGCTGACTTAGAAAGATCTCCAATTTCCAAAGGCTTCCCTTTTGTTTGGCGAAGGGCTTGCCCTGGCTTTGCCCTGGCTTGGCAGGGGATCCTCTCGAGCCTGGATCTGGAAGAGGCACAAGTACCCCTTAGGCTGTTCCTGAGAAATGGTTACCTACCCTAAGTTGAAAGTCATTCACATCAGATGGAGAGGGAGATTAATGAGAGCCCCCGGGATTCCACCAGCCCGGGGGCTCAACTTCTTCTGGGTTTTGGCATCAAGATGATAGGCTTTTTCTCTCTAACAATTTCTCAGCCAATGTGAGCACTACCAAGTTAAAACAACATTTGGATGAGAACATGTACCTTTATTAATCATGAATCCAAATTTTCCAGAGAGTTTGTCTGGTAGATCATGAACACTCATACTTCTCAATATACAGTATTTAAAAAATACAAACTAAATATAGGAGGTGTAAATATTTTTCTTCCTACTGTCTTCATACTAGAGGATAGACAAGGCATACACATTTATCATAATCAAGTTTTCCAGGAGATGGATGAAAGCACAGAACTATTTAAGCAATGAAAACAAGAGAAATGATGTAGGAGAGTTCCAAGGAAAAAGATCTCATGCTATTTGGTGAACTAGTGCTACAAAAATAGTAATGAACAATTTTTAATATGACAAAATACCTATTTGAACATAAATTCAAAGTAAAGAGGGCAGAAAAGGCATTACAACTAGTAACTGTCCACCAGTTTAACCACTTTAGTCTATGACAGCACATTGTTGATAAAAAAATGTTAAAAAAATAAACAACTATAATTTTACCATCCTATATAGGAAGGTAATATGCTAAAAACCTATAATTGTATAAAGTATTTACTACTGGGCAAATAACATTATACTATTATGAAAATATCAGGCAGGTTTTATAGAATGAGGACCATTCCAATATTATTTATTTTAGAATCCGCCATATCTTTTATTTTCCTTTGTCCGTGGCCATTGGTTTGGATTTCCAAAAGTATATCGTGCCCTATGTAAGAGAGGTCAATTGCAATTTAAGGAGTAAAACCCAAGACCTAATAATCATTCTGAATTGTTTCTGGTTAAGATAATTATGAAATAACACACTGTATTAAAAGAAGTGGACAGTAGTCTGAGATGTAAACATTTCATGTGTTCACTTGTATCATAGGCATGAACTATTTTTATAATCCAGCTGCGTTCTGTTTACTCCCTGTGATGTAAATTCCAGTGGTTAAGTTCCTGCATACTTTATTGATTGAAGTGAATATATTAGTAACTGAATTTGCATTTAGACTGATTGCCCCGAATACTGTTATCCTGTGTATGTTGTTAAGCACCAAATTTTCTCTAAGTACCTGCTGCTAATAAGGAGAGTTGAAGCCAATGACAGAATTGTACCAACTTTGAACATTCGGTAGTATTTCTTGTTTCTGTTTCCTGTTTGGCTATCAACCTGAAAGATTACTAAGTTATTCATTTCAATGACCTTATTGTCCACTTCAAAAAAGCTGCCGTTTTGCTAATCTTCTCTTTTTATTATTTGGTGGTGAGGGTGTGCTTGAGTATTTAAAGATTAAAAGAGTTATATTAAGGAAAATCCCGAGGAACAGAAGATGACTTATTTAATAAAAAACAAACAATCAAATGAACTAACAAAGAAACCTCTTTTCTGGCAAGCTGAATGACCTCCGTTAGCTTCTCTAGACACCATGTGTCAAGCATTAATAATCCAGGGACTAAGATTAAGGAGAGAAGGAAGAAGGAGACAGGTGGAGCTCTAGAAGTCCTGGGTGCAGTTAGTTTGGCTTATGCAGTCCTATGTATGCTCTGTCCCACCCCATAGGCGAAGGTTGCTTCTGCACTCATACAAAGACACAAAGGAGACCAAGCACACACATACACACATGCTCACCTATCTCTTACACACACACACAAACACGGGTAGGGAAGAAACATTTTATTGTTGATATTATAGGATACTTTATTATTATTATTATATATTCATACATTTTATGGTAAAATTTATTATTTATATAAATTTATTTCTATAATCATGGAGGTCAAATAAATATGAAAATTGGCTAAAATGTTTTGTCAATTATGAAGTTTATTTGACTTATAATTTTAGGTGAAAGTTTAGATAAATAAGGTTTCTTGGCTTTGATAAGTCACAGGTCTAAAATTTTTCAAACATAAGAGATATATATCCAGATATATATGTGAGCACATGTACACACAACTTCTGCTTTCCATCCTCATCAATACACTGAATAATGTGGCAAGCTGAACAAATGTGTTTTAAGTGTATTGGTCCTCAATAGTCTCACCCAGCAGTAAAATGATGTTATTCTAATGACTGGCCTGGCAACATAGACCCATCCTTAAAACAGTGGCGGTAGCCAACCACGTTAAGATTGGATATAAATCCCGCTCACTATGCAGAGGAAACACACTTATTATGTTAAACTTGACCAAGAACTCAGAGCAAAGTAGGTTTGTTGGATATCCTAGAGGAGAGGTTAGTACTCCTATTTTGTGAAAAGGATAATATCAAATGGCCTTCTAAATTTTCATCTTTACACCTACACAGCATGAAACCCCTTCAAAGAAACACTTTTTGGTCTTTTTTCGTTTACTTAATACAAAACCTCATGATTTGTCATAGCATAGTAGTGATAGATGAGTGAGAAACATGCATACATGCACAAATGTACACACACGTATGTATGAACACACATATATGTATGAACACACATATATGCATGCATGCATGCACACACACATACACACATACACACACACACAGACACACACACAGAGTAGAGGAGACAGAAATATTTTAAGAGCTAGATGTTGAAGAGACTAATACAAAACAGGGTCTCCTCAAATTGCCAGACCTGTAGCACACATGAACTCATGGTGTTTGTGATTGGCTGAACAATTCCAGAACAAAAAAAGTCCAATCAACATTCCTACAAGAATATGAGAAGTGTTTGCCAGACCTTACACCCATCTGAAGAGTGAATAGTAGTTCACAGCTTTAGGAAGCAGTGGGAAATTTCTTCAGCACTATCTATCCTTTGTAGGTTGTCTATACTTCTCTGGTTAATGACACTACACAGTTATCTATGTGTCTATGTATCTATGTATTTATCCATGTGTCTATCCATCATCTATTTCCTATTTTCTATCTATCTATCTATCTATCTATCTATCTATCTATCTATCTATCTATCTATCTATCATCTATCTATCTATCTATCTATCTATCTATCTATATACATATCTACCTATCAATCTTCTCTCACCTGTGTGTGCACATGTATGGAATTCTCAAGACACAAAACTTATTTTCAAAATATCACAAAATAAGTAAATACCAATTGTTCTGAAGTGATAGATGCTTATCATGAACTAATGACCCTAAGGTAGCTCATCAGCTTATCACTTTGAATTCTCGATAATATTAAAATGGAAACTAAACTATGAACCCATGGCATAAGTAAAAACAGCCACTGTCAGTAGTACGGTGCTGTCGATAATGACGAGGCATGGTTACTAAGCTTTACTACATTTTACATGCAATTATTAAAGCAGGCACCCAAGTCAGAAAGCCAAGCAGCACAACCCGTGGTGCAGTGTAAGAGTCAGCAATTGCCACATCAAAGAGCACAGCTGCATCAATGCAACTGGGGGTTGAATCATCAAACAGGCAGTGCAATTACCTGAGTCTTAAAGTTCCACAGTGTTACAATATGGAGATGAATCAGCCAAGCTTCCTGGTGATTGCTAAATACCTGAATACTTCCTCAGTAACTGTAGTTCTTGAATAATTCCCTAAATAAATATGCAAATAAAGTTTAGGGAAACGAAAGAATGAATATGAAATAATTGTTGATAAATTTGGAAGAATCTGTGTCACACGAAGGAAACTGGACCGTGTCTTTTGATATATGCCTTCTTACCTACACCATAAAATCAAATTTAGTGCATGCCGTGCTTATTTAGTTAATTTAAGGCGGCTGCATGTGTTTTAAAAGTTTTCCGCAGGAGTTTTGATAAAAGGTGAAAATTCCTTCATCCAGAAAAAATGATCCAGAGGAAATCTAGTATTTGCATTTCTCATCTTAACAGAATTAATCTCACCAGGTGTAATTTCCAAGAGAAAAAAGAAATCACATAAAAGTTTTAAGAAGATCTTTCATATTGATGAGCTGAGAGTTTGAGAAGAAAAGAAGTTTCAAAGACACAAATTCCTGGAAAAATGTATATATCATTTTCCCCTATAATTTCATTCAGGAAATATGAAAATGCTGTGCTTGTAGAGCTGTAGACATTCTAAATAAAGCTATGTGTTATTTGTGACTTTTCTCTTTCTCTTAAAAAGCTTGCAGTTGAATTTTCAGATCTTTATTTGACACAGTTTTCCAAGATACCCATTTTTAAATAGAGTAATTTAATCATCAGATAAAAGTATATTCTTGGTTGACACCCATTGAGTGTCTCGATTAAGACAACCAAACCTCTCAGGGATTAAACCAACAACCAAATCCTACACAGGTGTGTGTGGGGGGGAGGGGGGCATGGCTCCAACTGGAAGTATAGGAGAGCATTGCCTTATCGGGCCTCACTGGGAGAGGAGCCCCTTGGTCCTGTGGAAGTTGGTGACACAGTGTAGGGGAATGCTGGGGTGCTAGGCAGGAGTAGGTGGGCAGGAGAGGAAGAACCCTCAATGAAGCAAAGGGAGGGAGAGAGGATGGGGGTTCATGGAGGGGAAACCAGGAAGGGGAATAGCACTTGAAATGTAAATGAATAAAATAACAAAGAAAAAAGAAAAAAGATTTATAAAAGTATTTCATCTCTACAGTTGCCGAAATACATTTTTATAGAAATTACTTTACAATTTTACTTTCTTTTTAAAATACTTCTTGTAAAAGTAAATTGTAGGTTTTGTGCAAGTAAAGCATTTTATGCCACTTTTAGTACATCTACATCTGAAAATTGGTAGTCAAAAGATTTGAAGCTGTTCTTGCTTCTATGTTGGCAACAAAATCCTCTCAATGGCTATTTGAGGCCGACCAGTATATGCTAGCTTAATTGTAAAACACAAAGTGAACTGAAGACACCTCTAAAGATGATCATATTTCAGCTCCAAAGGGACAGATATTCCCTACCATAGTGGTTAGGGTGGACAGAACACACAGACTAAGTATTTGCAGATTTTGAAACCATAATTCTACTATATTTTATCTCTAGCTGTTGGTTATTAAAACAAACAAACAAATGAAAAAAAAACTAACTATAGAGTCAAAAGCATAATCTATCTGTACTCCTTATGTCTTAGTGAAGGGGCCAACTTACCATTACAAACTTCATTTTGTATTTACGTTCCATTTTATGGGAAGATTTTCTGTAGAATGATCTCAGTTATTGGAGCAAACACAACTTGTTATAGGAACCAAGGGGCCCCTAGCCACAGTCTTAACTTTTCTAACAGCCACTCCAGCATTAGTAACAGAGAGTCAACTCCTAAGAGCAAAGTACATAATGTTCTAGATGTTTTGAAATAGATTACTCAAGTTAACCAAGCTTGTAACTGCTGTGCTGCAAAGTCCCCTACCCTGTTGTAACTGTTAAAAAAAAGGCAAAGCTTCACCAGTTCAGGACCTTCCACATCCATCTAGTGCATTGTAGAGGTTAGAGGGTCCCAGCTCTACTTTGAATAAAGACTCTTTTCTTTTGCATACATGATGGATTCCTGTTGGTCTATGGTGGTCTGTGAGGATCTTCCAATCTGAGAATAACACTTAGAACTTTGTATCTGACTTAAATTCTGTTAGTTGTCACCAACAACCTTGTTTGTTTAAAAATAATGAAAAATGTTTAAAATAGAACAAAAATATATCTATTCATCTTTTATTTTAAATGAGAAGACCAAAATATTGTCAATTAAATTATTTGCCTCAAAGTAAAACAATTGTGGGGATTTCTTGTTTTTGATTTTGTTTTTTGTTTTTTGTTTGTTTGTTTCTAGACCATTGCTGCTCAAGACTGACAGCCTAAGTTCACTTCAAGATTCAACTCTGAAAAGAGAATTGCTGGCTTTCCGCCCTTCACCATACATATTAGTAAACACTCTAGATCAGTTCACCAACATTAAAAGTAGTAATTAGTAAACAAATAACCTAAAAGCTGTTTTGACTTTCGAAGTGCTTCCTTTTCCGTTGTACGCTCACTACTTGCATTTAAAAATAAATAAGTTTTCCACCTGAGAAACAAAAAGCCTTCAAACTTAAAAATGATCATGTTATTTGTCCACAATCCTATAGTGTATAAAATCCCATTATAATAGAGACAATTAATTTGATATTTTGAATGATGAAGTGTTTTGAATACTTTAATAGTTATCTTATAGAAATCTGGAGTTACAGCATTAATTTGTATTTGAAGAGGCATTTTCTGTTGTGTACAAAGGCCTGAGTAAATCCTTTAAACCCTATTCTCTCAGATTCAAGCCTCAACATGTATTGCTCCAAAGTGTTATTTTAGTCAATTTACAGCATAACAGTTGGTACATAGAACACAGAACTTTGACTTATTAGAGACATCCAGTGAAACATATCTGCTAACGTGTAGCCAAATATCTTATACATTCAAGAATGATGAGCTGATATTATTATAGTTGCCTATGCCCATATTCAATAAGTACTAGTTAAACTACATTAACTTGGCCACCCTGCTAGGTTATAATTCATTCTTCTTTCCTTCCCATATACCTAATACTTTGTAATGATTTCTTAATTTAAATGTATATTTATAATTATGTATATTATATATTTATATATTTTACATATGAATGAATGCTATCATATATTTATCTATACTATACATATATCTATAATTTTGCTATTTCTTTCATACATTTTCTTTTTTAAAATTTCATACATTTGTTTATTACAAAGAATTTGCACTCAGAGCAGTTGATACCACATCCTGAGGCATTCTAGGAGATCTGCAGCACCCAGGGCATCTGACACCACAGCAGGAAACATTCCATGAGATTCACTGAACCCAGGACACCACAGCTTGAAGGCGTCCCAGGAGATACTTTGTACACAGGGCAACTGGGCAACCACAGTCTGAAGACCTCCTTGGGGGCTCGATAGCATGCAGGGCAACTGACCCCAAAGACTGAAAGCCTCCCTGGAGTTTAGCTGCATAGAAGGAAACAGAAACCTCAGTCTACCCTGAAGAATAGCTTCACACAGGACAACGGCTTAACTCCTCCACTGAAGACCCAACAGTCCGAAGCCTTCCCAGAAGATCTACTGCAGTCAAGGCAACAAATCAGGAGCTTCTCTGTCCCTCTGAAGACCCTCCAGTTGGAAGGCTCCACAGGAGGTCTGCTAGAGCAAGGGCGTCAGACCTACCAGGAGACCTGTAGCAACCCAGGGACAAAAGAGGCAGACTTCAGAAAGAGTCAACCTGGCCATCAAATACCAGGGATAACCAGATGGCAAGAGGCAAACAAAAAACCATAAGCAACAGAAGGCAATATAAGTGGGCATCATTAAAACCCAGTTCACCCACCACAGCATGCCCTGAATGCATCAATACACCTGAAAATCATGAAGCTGACCTAAAGTACTATCTTATGAAAATAATAGTTCTTTGAAGAAGATATAAATAACTCACTGAAAGAATACAGGAAAACATTGGTGAAAATGTTGAAGCCTTTAAAGAAGAAACAAATTAATCCCTTAAAGAAGGATGATCAAAGTGTGGAGGCTTCAGTCCTTCTTAGAAAAGGGAACAAAAATATTCATAGGAGGAAATACAGAGGCAAAGTTTGAGGAAGAGACCGAAGGGAAGGCCATGCAGAGACTGTCCCATCTGGGGGATACAGTTCACATACGTAAAGCCACCAAACCCAGACAATATTGCTGATGCCAAAAAGTGCATGCTAACAGGAGTCTGATATAGCTGTCTCCTGTGAGGCTCTGCCAGAGCATGACAAATACAGAAGCAGATGTTCACAGCTAACATTGAACTGAGAACTGGGTCTCCATTGGAGGAATTAGAAAAAGGATTGAAGGAGGTAAAGGGTTTTGCAACCACATAAGAACAACAATACCAACAAACCAGAGTTTCCAGGGACTAAACCACCATCCGAAGAGTAGACATGGTCAGACCTATGGCTCCAGCTACATATGCAGCAGAAGATGGACAATGGGAGGAGAAGCCCTTTGTCCTGACAAGGCTAAATCCCCCAGTTTAGGGGAAAATCAGGGCAGGGAGACAGGAAGGAGTGGGTAGATGTGTGAGGGAGCACCCTCTTAGATGGGGGAGGAGGGATGTGATAGGGGGTTTATGGACAGAAAACTAGGGGAAAGGATAATATTTAAATGTAAATTTAAAAATCCAATTTAAAAGAGAAATACAGAAAAAATAAAACAAAACAAACAAACAAACAAACAACAACAACAAAAAAAGGGAAAGAATTGCATAAAATGGTCTAAGACCTAAAAGTGGAAGTAGAAACAATAAAGAAAACACAAATGGAGGCAGACCTCAAATGAAAACCCTAGGAAAGGGGTCAAAAATTACAGATACAAGTATCGCCAACAGAATACAAGAGTTAGAAGAGAGACCCTTAGGTGTAGAAGATATCATAGAAAAGATTAACATATGTAACAAAGAAAATTCAAAACATAAAAAAACTCCTAACCCAAAATATCTATCAAATTTAGGACACAATGAAAAGAGCAAATCTAAGAATACTTGAAATAGAGAAGAATAAATATTCCCAGCTCAAAGGACTAGAAAATATTTTCAACAAAGTCATAGAAGAAAACCTCCCCAAACTAAAGAAAGGGATGGTCAAAAATGTTTAAGAAGCCTACAGAACACCAAACAAGTGGGACCAGAAAAGAAAATCCTCTTGTCACATATTAATCAAAACACTAAACACACAGAATGAAGAAAGAATATTAAAAATTGCAAATTTAAAGGACAGGGTAACATGCAAAGATAGATCTATCAGAGTAATGGCAGAATTAATAAGTGGGACCTCATGAAACTGGAAAGCTTCTGTAAGCCAAAGGACATAGTCAGTAAGACAAATTGTCTCCTACAGATTGGAAAAAAAAATCTTCACTAACTCCATATCCAATAGAATTCTAATATCCAAAATATATAAAGAAGTCAAGAAACTAACCACCAAAAAAAAAAAAATCAAACAACATATTCAAAGAATGGGGAATAGAACTAAATGGAGAATTCACAACTGAGGAATCTTGAATGGCTGAAAAGCACCTAAAGAAATGTTCAAAGTCCTTAGTGATCAGAGAAATGTAAATCAAAATGACAGAGAGATCCCATGTTGCATCAATCAGAATGGCTAAAATCAAAACTTCAAGTGACAACACAAGTTGGCTTGGATGTGGAGAAAGAACAACATTCCTCCATTGCTGGTGGGATTGCAAACTGGTACAACCACTCTGGAAATCAATTCCTCCAAAAGTTAGAAATAGATACACTTAAAGACTCAGCTAGACTACTCTTGGGAATATACCCCAAAACTGCCTAACCATGCACAGGGGCACTTGTTCCACTGTATTCATAACTGCTGTATTTGTGGTAGCCAGAAGCTGCAAACAACACACATGTCCCACGAGAGAAGAATGGGTGCAGAAAATGTGGTTCATTACTCAACTATTAAGAATGAGGACATCCTGAATTTTGCCTCCAAATGGATGGAACTAGAAAACATCATCCCGAGTGAGGTAACTCAGACCAAAAGGTCATGCATGATATTAGCCAAAGGAAAAAAAAAAGTTCAGAATACCCTAGATGTAGTCCTCAGAACTCAAAAAGGTCAACAAGCTGAAGGGCCCAAATGAGGATACCTCAGTCCCACTTAGGAGGGAGAAAGCAACCACAAATGGGGAGTAAGGGAGAGACCTGCAAAGGAAAGGGGATGGTTGTAGTAGAGGGGAACACAATCTGGTATTCGATGGGGGAAAAGGACTGAAGCCCTGAGGGCCAGCAAAAAGAATAGAGAGAGGCAAGCTGTGGAGGTAGGCGTTTGGGAGGACTCTCCAGAATGTACCAGAGACCTGGGAGGTGAGAGATTCTCTGAACTCAAAAAAGACGGACCCTAGATAAAATGCCCTACAGTGGGAAGAGGGAACTTGTAGAGCTCACCTCCAGCAGAAAGATAGGGCATCAAATGAAGGATGGGGTTGTCATTCCACAGTCAAAACTCTGACCAATCCAAATTCTTCCAATCTGTTATTAAAGACAGTTACAGACTGCCTAAGCTGTCCATGAGCAGAGTACAGCTGCAGATGACTTTTCAACTTTATATGAAGGAGCCACTGCTAGTAGCCTGTAAGCTACAAAGCCACTAATGTGGGAAACTAACAAACCTGTTTGGATGGAACAATGGTCTGTGACAAAAGAAAAAAAACTGCAAGCGCTAGAACAGCCAGTTCAAGAGCCACTGGAGGCTCAACATATAGAGGTTCTACTAGCCCTTGGAATTCTGTTTGTCATTAGAAAGAAAACTAGAAAATGGTGGATGTTAACAGACCTGAGAGTAATCAATAAAATCCTTCAGTCGTTGGGCTGTTTCTAGCCTGGAATCGCATTGCCTTCCTTGTTAAATTAAGCATGGTCTAGTAGAATGATTTATTGAAAAGACTGATTTTTCACAATCTATTAGCATGAGCATGATAAAGTTTTTTTTTCTCTCTCAGTACCTACTTATTATAACATTTGTCCAATAAAGATTTACCATTGGAGGGTCTGGCCTAAACAGTCCTACCTCATGTCAATATATTGTATAACAGTAATAATGTATTTCAGTCTGTAATTTACCAATATACGATAGCCGTTAATATTTTTTATTAATCATTCCATTCATTTACATCTCATATGATCTCCTACTTCCCAGTTACCACTCCACCAGACTCCCATCCCACATTTGCCCTTCCCCCCCTTCCCCTTTACCTGTATGAAAATGCTGTCCGACCCACCCACATTCTCCTGCCCGCTGAAAGGTATTCTAATGGGTGATTCAGATACAAACATCTTAGGGGTGGTGAATTATTGATGAAGTTAACAGAATTTTGCCCTGCTGCTGCTGACGAAATATAAAACAGAGACTCTATTAATTATCTGAGATATGATATAGGTCTATGAAAGATTCAACCACAAAAAGTAACACGAGGAGAGACTTATTAAGAATTCTTAATGATTTTCAAAAATTGTAGGGAGCTATTACTTGAGTTAGGTTTACAATTAAATTACCTGCTTAAGAGCCAAGTAATTCATTTCATACCTCACAAGGCAATCAGGACTTAAATGCTCCAAGAAAATCATCAGCTGAAGATAAGAAAGAATTGACTTTGGTAGAAAAGATATTATAACATGCACATGTGGATCTTTTTGATCCAAAGATGGCTTGAATTTTGATTATTTAGGAATTCTTATGCAGAGAGATAATATTCTAGAAAACTATTTTTAAACACACGAACAGAGTAAAACACTGTTTTTCTACAGACATATGTAGAAAATATTCCTGAATTCATTCTGAAAAAAAAGAAAAAAGAAACTTTGTCAATTAGCAGGAATAGACCCAGTGGAAATTGTAGTACCTTTTACTAAAGCTGAGATTGACTCATTATGCACAGAAAATGAACACTGACAAAGAACTTGCAGTATTGGGGGAGGAGATTAACAATGAATACCTGAAAAGCAAGCAATTTCAGTTCATAAAAAATAATTTGACTCTCCCTAATATAGTGAAAGGAACATCAATTTCTGGAGACCATATATTCTATTCTGATGCAAATAAATCAGAAATAAAGGCTATAAACCAGAAAAAAAAAATAAGTAAGATGCCTCAGGCTCTGGGGCCGGACACTTCCGGTGTTTGGCCAGAGTCCCGGACCAGCGGAGGATCCCTGCCTTCAGCAGCTCTCTGCTCCCAGGCCCCCCGGAGGGGAGTTCTTGCCGCCTGGTCGGGCGGGCTCTCCTGAGGCAGCAGAGCGGAGGAGACCACCAACGCTGCCCACCCCTGCCCACATCCCTGGCCCAGGAGGAAACTGTATACGGCCTCTGGGTACCCGTAGAGGAGGGCCCAGGAGCAGCAGATCCACTGCGTCTGAGACACCGCACCTGAAGGGACCGACCAGATAAACAGTTCTCTGCACCCAAATCCCGTGGGAGGGAGAGCTAAACCTTCAGAGAGGCGGACACGCCTGGGAAACCAGAAGAGACTGCACGCTGCACACAGTACTGACCCCAGAGGAAAACAAAAGCTATCTGGAACCCTGGTGCACGGAACCTCCCGGAAGGGGCGGCGCAGATCTTCCTGGCTGCTGAGGCCGTGGAGAGCTCATAGGCAACACCCCGCGAGCAAACTTGAGCCTGGGGACCACAGGTAAGACAAACTTTTCTGCTACAAACGACTTGCCTGGTGAACTCAAGACACAGGCTCACAGGAACAGCTGAAGACCTGTAGAGAAGAAAAACTACGCGCCCGAAAGCAGAACACTCTGTCCCCATAACTGGCTGAAAGAAAACAGGAAAACAGGTCTACAGCACTCCTGAAACACAGGCTTATAAGACAGTCTAGCCACTGTCAGAAATAGCAGAACAAAGTAACACTAGAGATAATCTGATGGCGAGAGGCAAGCACAGGAACCCAAGCAACAGAAACCAAGACTACATGGCATCATCGGAGCCCAATTCTCCCACCAAAGCAAACACAGAATATCCAAACACACCAGAAAAGCAAGATCTAGTCTCAAAATCATATTTGATCATGATGTTGGAGGACTTCAAGAAAGACATGAAGAACTCCCTTAGAGAAACACAGGAAAACATAAACAAACAAGTAGAAGCCTACAGAGAGGAATCGCAAAAATTCCTAAAAGAATTCCAGGAAAACATAAATAAACAAGTAGAAGCCCATAGAGAGGAGTCACAAAAATCCCTGAAAGAATTCCAGGAAAACACAATCAAACAGTTGAAGGAATTAAAAATGGAAATAGAAGCAATCAAGAAAGAACACATGGAAACAACCCTGGATATAGAAAACCAAAAGAAGAGACAAGGAGCTGTAGATACAAGCATCACCAACAGAATACAAGAGATGGAAGAGAGAATCTCAGGAGCAGAAGATTCCATAGAAATCATTGACTCAACTGTCAAAGATAATGTAAAGCGGAAAAGCTACTGGTCCAAAACATACAGGAAATCCAGGACTCAATGAGAAGATCAAACCTAAGGATAATAGGTATAGAAGAGAGTGAAGACTCCCAGCTCAAAGGACCAGTAAATATCTTCAACAAAATCATAGAAGAAAACTTCCCTAACCTAAAAAAAGAGATACCCATAGGCATACAAGAAGCCTACAGAACTCCAAATAGATTGGACCAGAAAAGAAACACCTCCCGTCACATAATAGTCAAAACACCAAACGCACAAAATAAAGAAAGAATATTAAAAGCAGTAAGGGAAAAAGGTCAAGTAACATATAAAGGCAGACCTATCAGAATCACACCAGACTTCTCGCCAGAAACTATGAAGGCCAGAAGATCCTGGACTGATGTCATACAGACCCTAAGAGAACACAAATGCCAGACCAGGTTACTGTATCCTGCAAAACTCTCAATCAACATAGATGGAGAAACCAAGATATTCCATGACAAAACCAAATTTACACAATATCTTTCTACAAATCCAGCACTACAAAGGATAATAAATGGTAAAGCCCAACATAAGGAGGCAAGCTATACCCTAGAAGAAGCAAGAAACTAATCGCCTTGGCAACAAAAAAAACAAAGAGAAGAAAAGCACACAAACATAACCTCACATCCAAATATGAATACAACAGGAAGCAATAATCACTATTCCTTAATATCTCTCAACATCAATGGCCTCAACTCCCCAATAAAAAGACATAGATTAACAAACTGGATACGCAACGAGGACCCTGCATTCTGCTGCCTACAGGAAACACACCTCAGTGACAAAGACAGACACTACCTCAGAGTGAAAGGCTGGGAAACAACTTTCCAAGCAAATGGTCGGAAGAAGCAAGCTGGAGTAGCCATTCTAATATCAAAAAAAGTCAATTTTCAACTAAAAGTCATCAAAAAAGATAAGGAAGGACACTTCATATTCATCAAAGGAAAAATCCACCAAGATGAACTCTCAATCCTAAATATCTATGCCCCAAATACAAGAGCACCTACATACGTAAAAGAAACCTTGCTAAAGCTCAAAACACACATTACACCTCACACAATAATAGTAGGAGATTTCAACACCCCACTCTCATCAATGGACAGATCATGGAAACAGAAATTAAACAGAGACGTAGAAAGACTAAGAGAAGTCATGAGCCAAATGGACTTAACAGATATTTATAGAACATTCTATCCTAAAGCAAAAGGATATACCTTCTTCTCAGCTCCTCATGGTACTTTCTCCAAAATTGACCATATAATTGGTCAAAAAACGGGCCTCAACAGGTACAGAAAGATAGAAATAATCCCATGCGTGCTATCAGACCACCACGGCCTAAAACTGGTCTTCAATAACAATAAGGGAAGAATGCCCACATATACGTGGAAATTGAACAATGCTCTACTCAATGATAACCTGGTCAAGGAAGAAATAAAGAAAGAAATTAAAAACTTTTTAGAATTTAATGAAAATGAAGATACAACATACCCAAACTTATGGGACACAATGAAAGCTGTGCTAAGAGGAAAACTCATAGCGCTGAGTGCCTGCAGAAAGAAACAGGAAAGAGCATATGTCAGCAGCTTGACAGCACACCTAAAAGCTCTAGAACAAAAAGAAGCAAATACACCCAGGAGGAGTAGAAGGCAGGAAATAATCAAACTCAGAGCCGAAATCAACCAAGTAGAAACAAAAAGGACCATAGAAAGAATCAACAGAACCAAAAGTTGGTTCTTTGAGAAAATCAACAAGATAGATAAACCCTTAGCCAGACTAATGAGAGGACACAGAGAGTGTATCCAAATTAACAAAATCAGAAATGAAAAGGGAGACATAACTACAGATTCAGAGGAAATTCAAAAAATCATCAGATCTTACTATAAAAGCCTATATTCAACAAAACTTGAAAATCTGCAGGAAATGTACAATTTCCTAGACAGATACCAGGTACCGAAGTTAAATCAGGAACAGATAAACCAGTTAAACAACCCCATAACTCCTAAGGAAATAGAAGAAGTCATTAAAAGGTCTCCCAACCAAAAAGAGCCCAGGTCCAGACGGGTTTAGTGCAGAATTCTATCAGACCTTCATAGAAGACCCTGCGTTACCAATATTATCCAAACTATTCCACAAAATTGAAACAGATGGAGCACTACCGAATTCTGTTCTATGAAGCCACAATTACTCTTATACCTAAACCACACAAAGACCCAACAAAGAAAGAGAACTTCAGACCAATTTCCCTTATGAATATCGATGCAAAATACTCAATAAAATTCTGGCAAACCGAATCCAAGAGCACATCAAAACAATCATTCACCATGATCAAGTAGGCTTCATCCCAGGCATGCAGGGATGGTTTAATATACCGAAAACCATCAACGTGATCCATTAGATAAACAAACTGAAAGAACAAAACCACATGATCATTTCATTAGATGCTGAGAAAGCATTTGACAAAATTCAACACCCCTTCATGATAAAAGTCCTGGAAAGAATAGGAATTCAAGGCCCATACCTAAACATAGTAAAAGCCATATACAGCAAACCAGTTGCTAACATTAAACTAAATGGAGAGAAACTTGAAGCAATCCCACTAAAATCAGGGACTAGACAAGGCTGCCCACTCTCTCCCTACTTATTCAATATAGTTCTTGAAGTTCTAGCCAGAGCAATCAGACAACAAAAGGAGGTCAAGGGGATACAGATCGGAAAAGAAGAAGTCAAAATATCACTATTTGCAGATGATATGATAGTATATTTAAGTGATCCCAAAAGTTCCACCAGAGAACTACTAAAGCTGATAGACAACTTCAGCAAAGTAGCTGGGTATAAAATTAACTCAAATAAATCAGTAGCCTTCCTCTACACAAAAGAGAAACAGGCCGAGAAAGAAATTAGGGAAATGACACCCTTCATAATAGATCCAAATAATTTAAAGTACCTCGGTGTGACTTTAACCAAGCAAGGGAAAGATCTGTACAATAGGAACTTCAAGACTCTGAAGAAAGAAATTGAAGAAGATCTCAGAAGATGGAAAGATCTCCCATGCTCATGGATTGGCAGGATTAATATAGTTAAAATGGCCATTCTACCAAAAGCGATCTACAGATTCAATGCAATCCCCATCAAAATACCAATCCAATTCTTCAAAGAGTTAGACAGAACAATTTGCAAATTCATCTGGAATAAAAAAAAACCCAGGATAGCTAAAACTATCCTCAACAATAAAAGGACTTCAGGGGGAATCACTATCCCAGATCTCAAGCAGTATTACAGAGCAATAGTGATAAAAACTGCATGGTATTGGTACAGAGACAGACAGATAGACCAATGGAACCGAATTGAAGACCCAGAAATGAACCCACACACCTATGGGCACTTGATTTTTGACAAAGGAGCCAAAACCATCCAATGGAAAAAAGATAGCATTTTCAGCAAATTGTGCTGGTTCAACTGGAGGTCAACATGTAGAAGAATGCAGATCGATCCATGCTTATCACCCTGTACAAAGCTTAAGTCCAAGTGGATCAAGGACCTCCACATCAAACCAGATACACTCAAACTAATAGAAGAAAAACTAGGGAAGCATTTGGAACACATGGGCACTGGAAAAAATTTCCTGAACAAAACACCCATGGCTTATGCTCTAAGATCAAGAATCGACAAATGGGATCTCATAAAACTGCAAAGCTTCTGTAAGGCAAAGGACACTGTGGTTAGGACAAAACGGCAACCAACAGATTGGGAAAAGATCTTTACCAATCCTACAACAGATAGAGGGCTTATATCCAAAATATACAAAGAACTGAAGAAGTTAGACAGCAGGGAGACAAATAACCCTATTAAAAAATGGGGTTCAGAGCTAAACAGAGAATTCACAGCTGAGGAATGCCGAATGGCTGAGAAACACCTAAAGAAATGTTCAACATCGTTAGTCATAAGGGAAATGCAAATCAAAACAACCCTGAGATTTCACCTCACACCAGTGAGAATGGCTAAGATCAAAAACTCAGGTGACAGCAAATGCTGGCGAGGATGTGGAGAAAGGGGAACACTCCTCCATTGTTGGTGGGGTTGCAGACTGCTACAACCATTCTGGAAATCAGTCTGGAGGTTCCTCAGAAAATTGGACATTGAACTGCCTGAGGATCCAGCTATACCTCTCTTGGGCATATACCCAAAAGATGCCCCAACAAATAAAAAAGACACGTGCTCCACTATGTTCATCGCAGCCTTATTTATAATAGCCAGAAGCTGGAAAGAACCCAGATGCCCTTCAACAGAGGAATGGATACAGAAAATGTGGTACATCTACACAATGGAATATTACTCAGCTATCAAAAACAATGACTTTGTGAAATTCGTAGGCAAATGGTTGGAACTGGAAACTATCATCCTGAGTGAGCTAACCCAATCACAGAAAGACATACATGGTATGTACTCATTGATAAGTGGCTATTAGCCCAAATGCTTGAATTACCCTAGATGCCTAGAACAAATGAAACTCAAGACGGATGATCAAAATGTGAATGCAGATCGCTCCTGAGAGACACAGCCAGAATACAGCAAATACAGAGGCGTATGCCAGCAGGAAACCACTGAACTGAGAACAGGACCCCTGTTGAAGGAATCAGAGAAAGAATTGGAAGAGCTTGAAGGAGCTCAAGACCCCATATGTACAGCAATGCCAACCAACCAGAGCTTCCAGGGACTAAGCCACTACCCAAAGACTATACATGGACTGACCCTGGACTCTGACCTCGTGAGGTTGCAAAATGAATATCCTAGTAAGAGCACCAGTGGAAGGGGGAAGCCCTGGGTCCTGCTAAGACTGAACCCCTAGTGAACTAGACTGTTGGGGAGAGGGCAGCAATGGGGGGGGGGTTGGGAGGGGAACACCCATAAGGAAGGGGAGGGGGGAGGGGGATGTTTGCCCGGAAACCGGGAAAGGGAATAACACTCGAAATGTATATAAGAAATACTCAAGTTAATAATAATAATAATAATAAAAAGATGCGTCAGAACCATTATAATTAGGTTAGAAATTGGAGCTGCATGCCATTAATACATTATTTTAGATTTTTCAGAATCTCTTAATATAGTTACCGACTCTCAGTGTGCAGAATGCATTTTTTTGCGTATAGAAACTGCTGAACCTATACAGGATGGCTCTGAATTAATGTTACTACTTATTTGGCTATACCAGATATTGAGAAATAGAAATCATTCTATAATACATATCAGAACCCGTATGCGTCTACCAGGCCCTCTGCGCAAGATAATAGTGAAATTGCTCAACTGTCAGTAGGAAATGTGTTATAAACTGCAGCATTTCATTTAAAAAAAAACGTGTTGACAGCAAAGGTTTGAAGAAATAGTATAAAGTCACTTGGCAACAAGCCAATAAAAATATAAGGAAATATCTTCCGTGTTATTCGTATAACCCCTTAAATGGATGGAGTAACACAAAAGGTAACCAACGAAGTAAAATTTGGAAAATGGAAGTGTTTCATTTTGCAGAGTTTAGAAAATTAATGTATGTTTAACATACCATAGATACTTACTCAGGATTTCTATGGACAACAGTCTAATTTCTGAAAATTCTGATTCTATTATTTCCTTTTAAGAAAATGGATTCTTTTATTGTCTCTGTGCACTTTACTGTACTTTCTTTTATGTGTTTACCTTATGCTAAAACTATCTCTGTTCATCATCACCCCAATTTCATATTTATCAGTATTTCCTTATAAATCATCTCCGTTACATTATGGAATTCTGAGGATAAAATGAAAGATCCAAAAAGGTGATACTGCTCTGTTAAACCTGTGAATCATTTTAGGCAAAATTGTTCACAGACACACACACACAGACACACACACACACAAACTCACATACATATACAAATATAATATGTATATTTGCCACTTATGGTGTGTGCTTAAATGTTTGATAGTAACAGATACTTCTGTAATTTGCAAGTTAATGATTCCTCATTCATATAAAACAATCAAGTGACAGCACTGTGCAATCCAAGCAGGCACCAACAGCTCACTTACTCCCAGCCAATACATGTAATTGCTCCTGTTCTGCTATATTTGAGCATGTAAGTCTCAGCGGTTCTAGAATCTTTACAGAGATTCTAGACAAACACTATCCCTCCTTTTCCTGTAATGGAATACAAGGTTCTAGTTTCTTGCTTTAGTAGAGCTCAGCTATTTTCCCTAGTTTATGATTTTTTCATGAGCACTGAAAGTCATTCATGAAATAGTGTTACAAATATTGCCTTTTTTGGAGAATGAGCACATCAATAGATTTTAAACCATAGGCATTGTGCAAGCTTCAAAATTCTACCCGCTCCATGTGGAATGAGGTCTTGCATGAAAACTGGTTCATTCAATACTTACCCACTCTACAAGGAACCAATAAATCAGCTTAGGTGCCTGATTCCATCTGACTTTTGCCCTCAAGGTAAAGGATCTAATCTGCTTCTTTCATGTGTGAACTGTTAAGAATGAATTCCTCCATCATACTTTATTTTGGGATGGTGTATGAATTTCGAAGAATTATAAAATTCTATATCGTATCAAGAGCTGTCAAATGACAATCTTAGATTAGAACCCCAATATTTGCATTTAAATGGACTCTGAAGAAAACAAGGCTATCTTTGCATTCTGAGTTCTGGGAACCACTGACTCACAGGAACATTTTAAGCTGGTGAACATGCTGTGTGAGTCATGCCATTGTTTGGTCTTTATATTTCCAATCTCAACTCCCACATGGCTGGCCCACCTCACCCATAGAGCTCGGTATGTATTATTTTATATAAGGGAATCTGTCCTTTGTGCTGTTGAGTTGGACTTAGTTTTCTTAATTTGCTAAAGCTGGCTTTCCTCTCATAATCATTAGAAATTTAAACCCTGGCTATTATAATCCAAATAAAGTGTTGTCTCTTCCAAAAAGCTCAGTGAATTCTGAACCTAACAGAAATGATGGTAGTTACAGTCTCTTACAACTCACCCTTGAGCACTCACAAGGCACTGCCATTCGTTTCTTTCTCCTGGACTTAGCATGCCCTAAGTCCAGGGTCTACATTATATCTCTGTTTGCCACAAATCCCCAAGATATCCAGGACTCTAGTTGACTTTCTATGGATGTAAAATGGATGGTTAGCTAAAATGGAATTTGATTTTTCTTGGAGTACAGTTTTCTTTTTTTCTTTCTTTTTTTTAATTATAAGTTTTACCTACACTTCCTCTTACCCTTTTAAAATGGCCCCTCGCTATTATAAATAGGTATCCGTAGAGAAGATACTATGTTTCACCTGATGATTCCTTGTGAGTGTCAAAATAGAAATAAAAAATTAATATAGAAGAAGCAAATTAAAACAAGCAAACAAGATATTCAAGAGAATGACTGCCTAATCTGGATCCACGACACAATTTAATCTTAATTTTGTTAATATAAAAAGTAAGTTTTATCCAGGTAAATGTGTGAATGGTGTGTTTATTATCCTTTCAGACAGTTACACAACCTACTTTCAGCTCCACTTTATGGGGAAATATGCCAATGTCAGAGCAGTTTAAATACCAGATTAACACCTGCTTAAGAAACTCCATAGGCATTAATTGACCTGAAAACAGCCCAGGTTGAGCAGCAGGCCTGGTGCTGTGTTTGCGTCAGAAATCTGAGGTGTGCTGCCAAAGCCTACCCAATGTAAATACAGGGAAAACAAATTGAACAGCACCGTCGCTTGTGTACTAAAGCCATTTCACATGGAGCCAAATTCTCCCTAGAGCACGCCATTCCTTAGAACCAGATAAACATCCAGTGAGATGGATTAACACTTTGAAGCCACTCGGGTATCATAAAGACTTTGTGTTGATGATGTTGTGTTTAGCACTGGGGAAAATCTGCCTCATCTTGTTAGTAGCAGAAATAATGTAATTTAAGTGAGCTGCCAGGATAATTAGAGCAGGTGAACAGTAGACGGAAATAATGCCCCGAAGAGATGAGGGGAAAATGCTTAGATCCTATTTCACTTTATTTCTGTTCTACTGAATGGCTTTGGTATGTATTTCTTTCAGTGTCCCTGTCAATCCTGGTAGCAAATTAGGCATTTGGGGAGACTGTGACTCTTCCAAGTTTCTTGGAGAGTACTTAGTGCACTTTAGAGCAGTGCTAATTGACAGATTTTAAAATGAAAACATCAGAAAGAGGTGGTATTTATCTATACAGAATTACACATTTTAGAAGCTCACTGGAGAATGACTCATTCCCATCCTTTTTAGAAAGTAATATGACTCCAGATTCCCGAGAGTATGTAATTAAACTACAGGAGTGAGTCAGCATCTTCTTACATTTGTGGGGTGGAAAAGGTATAGGGTAAAGGTTTTGCATTCTAATCCTACTTTCCAATCCTTAAAGGCTTCCAAGTCCATGAGGATATTCTTTACAATGTTTGGCTTTCCAGAGTCAATTACTTCCAACCTATGTGATGAGTATTATTTTAAATAATTTTGTATAATATTGAAAAAGGGTTTCATAAAGTCTATGCTATTGATTATTTATTAAATACATTTTATGCAGCTGTCTTCAAAAATATATTTATGCTACTGACATTTACTGGATTATGGGGTCCTTCTTCCATTATGAAAATTGGGCTCTAAATAATGTCTGATATTTGGCTCATGGTGACTTACACAATAAAATACAGGGGAAAAAAAGGAAGTTTAAATCTATATATTAGAGATAACAAATCTACTAGTTTTTCAAAAAGCATAGACCTGCACAAAAGTAATATGAATGCTTTCCTGGGTTCCTGAATCCTCCCAACAAAAAGGAAAAATTAATTGAACTCAATTACTTATATGAAATGTCTGAAATGAAAAAGCTGGAAAATAATGCTACACTCGCACTTGGAACCTGATGAAAGATTACGGGATTAAAACTCCCTGAAGCATTGTGGTCTGGTTGATGATGCTGGTCACAATGAAGCTATGGTAACCTAATCCAGGTAATAATATATGTGTTCACGGAAACTTAACTATGCAAGCAAATGGAGGGGAGGATGGGGAACGGAGTTAAATTATACTAATAGAATAGGAAACTGCATGTCATCAAAGGGAAATGGTAAGCTTCAAGGGCATTATGATTACAGTTGATCATGTTGGATCTTAAGCACATGTAGCATACATACAAAACAGTTACATATAGAAATACCATGGACTTCATATTTAAATATTATTTTTGCAAATTAAACTTACTAGTTTCTAACACAGAAATAACCTTTCAATGACAATATTCAGTAATAATGAGCAGAAAAGGTGCTCTAATATTTGGTTCTGAATCTCTAATAATAAATATATTGATAAAATATGACTGAAGGATATGTCCAAAAAGTCTAGCAAAGATGAATGTTATGTATAGCATGAAAATTAGTGTTTAATTTAAAACACAAGACACAAAATTATGATAGATCAAAAGGGCATGTAAGCCAGATGATGAATCTTCAAAAAACAAAGCCGAAACAAAATGCAATCAAGAGAATCTATTCATAGTTTATTATAATTAAAATATAATTTTATATTATTGAACCTGACATGGGTTATTGATAGTGGCATATAAATATTTAAAGGAAATGAAGCAAATCTCTTCTGAAAAGATTTTTTCTATGTATCTATTTATTTATCTACTTATTTTTGATTAAGTTATTTATTTATTTTACAACTGGGTCGCAGCTTCCCTTCTCTCCTCTACTCGAAGTCCCTCCTTCTCACTTTCTTTCCCCCTATCTACCGCTCTGCCCCTTCTCCTCAGAATAGGGGAAGCCTGACATGGGTATCAAAAAGCCACTACCTAAAGACTATACATGGACTGACCCTGGGCTCTGACCTCATAGGTAGCAATGAATATCCTAGTAAGAGCACCAGTGGAAGGGGAAGCCCTGGGTCCTGCTAAGACTGAACCCCCAGTGAACTAGACTGTTGGGGAGAGGGTGGCAATGGGGGAGGGTGGGGGGGAACACCCATAAGGAAGGGGAGGAGGGAGGGGGATGTTTGCCCGGAAACCGGGAAAGGGAATAACACTCGAAATGTACATAAGAAATATTCAAGTTAATAAAAGAAAAAAAAAAAAAAGCTTTGACATATCAAGTTCATTTAGGGAAAATGATCCAAAGGCAGGCAATGTAGTCAGGGTCAGCCCCTGCTCCAGCTTTAGATGTTGATCATGATGACTCAGCTACACAACAGTCACATGTGCATAGAGGACCTAGGTCCCTAACATTCATCATCTTCTGCTGTTCTGGTTGTTGTTGAAATCCAGCATTAGTCATTCATGGTCTGATAGAAAAACAGGGGATCACTTCAATTGTATCTGTTGGGAATTGCTTTGTGGCAGAGTTTATGGGCAAATTTAAAGAAATTTCCATGAGCGACTGAGAAGATGTGTACTCTTTTAAGTGTTTGGGTAAAATATTCTATACTTATCTTTTACGTCCTTTTGAGACATAACATGTCTGGCTTCCATTATTTCTTTGTTTAATTTCTGTCTGAAGGACCTGTCCAGTTTTAGTAATGATATATTGGGGTCTCCCGCCATTAATGCGTGGGATTCAACATGTAACTTAATGCTTAATATTGTTTATTTTACAAAGGTGGGTGCAATTGCACTTGGGATATAGAGATTCATAATTGAGAAGTCAACTTGTTATATTTTTCCTTTGTTTAGTATGAAGTGTCCTTCTCCATCTCTTTTAATTAATTTCTGTTGGAAGTCTATTTTGTTAGATACTAGAATGGATACTCCAGATTGCTTTCTGGGTCTGTTTGCCCTGAAATCATTTTCCAGCCCTTTACTTTAAGGTAATAGGTACCTTTGATTTTGGCATGTGTTTCTTATATACAGCAGAATGATGGATACCAGTTTTTGCATCCATTCTGATAGTCTGCGTCATTTTATTGCCAAATTAAGATTAATGATGTAGAGAGGTACGGAAGACCAATGATTGCTATTTTCTGTTAATTTGATGTTGGTGATGCTAGTGTGTGTGTGTGCGCCCCCCCACCCCATAGTTTTCCTGATGTCTAATTACTGCTTTCTTCTGTTTTCTTGGACGTAGTTAACCACCGTCAGTTGTAGTTTTCCTTCCAGAGTCATCCCAACCTTTTTATATCGGAAACTTTTCAGATTTAATATTTCCTTTGATCAATGAATCAATTTCCTTTATTGTATCTTTTATGCCTTTGATTCTCTCTCCCGTCTCTTGTCTTGTGTGGGTGATACTTTGCATCTGTAGTTTCTGTTCCTTTACCTAGGTTTTCCATCTCCGAGATTCCTACATTTGGCAGTTTGTGCTTCATTTGCTGCTTCTATTTCCGTTTTCAGGGATTGAACAGCTTTCTTCACTTCATTCGACTTCTTGATTTTTGGTTTTGTTTTGCCTTTCCTTAATTTCCCCCTCAATGGCCACCATCATCTCTGTAAAACTGGACTTACGGCCATTTTCCTGTGCTTCAGCTGTGTTCGGATATCCAGAGCTTGTTGGCTGTCTGGGCTCTGGTATTGCCTTGGCTCTCATTCATTTCTTACGCTGTTTTTCAGGCATCTGAGTTTTTGTGATTACATAGGTTAAATGCTGCTTTCTGAGTTTAGCTTTGTTTTGTTCATTTTTGTTTTTCATTGTTTATTTTTATTTTACTTTATATTTAATGATACCACACCCCCACCTTGGTTTCTGTTTCTTCTCTGTCTTATGGCCTGAGTGGCTTGGGGTTCTGGTGACTAGCAGGTCTTCAGGTCCACTAGATCCCAGAGGATTTTTGACCTGCCTGGCCTCCAGAATATTGGGCTCTAATTTGACTCTGGGTACCCTGGTACTGCATGGTCTGGGGACTATGATGCCAGAGTGGCCTCTGGAAAAGCAGGCAAAGTTGTGGGGTGGAAAATGGACAGGAAATGCAGTTTACTAGTGCTGTGTTAGCCTTAAGGAGACTTATCAGGCAGGAGCTGATAATTACACTGTTGGTTGTACCTTAAGGTGAGGGATTTTTTTTTTTTTATTGTTTTTCTTAAAGGGTTGCAAGCCCCTTCAGTTCTTTCAACCCTTTCTCTAATTCCACCAACGACGGTCCCGTTCATAGTTCAGTGGTTTGATGCTAGCATTTGCCTCTGTATTTGACATGCTCTGGTTGTGAGGGATTTTTTAAAGGTTTTTTTTCCTCTTGGTGCCAGCAGGCTTCCAAGGAAGCAGATAAAGTCGCGGGGCAGAAAAGAGTGCAGGGGACAGGGCACAGTTGGGAAGGTACCAGGTTCAGGGACCTTGAGAGACCTGGTTGTCTGTGGAGCTGGCAGGCCTCTGCAAGATTTATTTTCTAAGTTCAGTCATTTTATGATGAACGGGAGATTTCATACTTCAAATTTTTTAAGAGGAAACTATAAACTTCTTGATAGGATAGAGTATGTAAAAGATGTTTTAAGACAGAAAATACTAAAATATACTAGACCAAGAAAATGAAGCTTTAACCTTAGAAGTTTTAAGGACAGCCGCTAGAATATACCATTGCCGTGATGCGAACAATATTCTTCTCATAAAATTAATAAAAAAAATTCTTGTTAATAACTGACATCAAGAAAAGGCTAGAAAAGCTGTCTAGAATCTACCCTGACTTCACAAAATATAATGATCAAAGTACATAAATATAAGGATATTTCACGAGAAAATGGAAAGTAAAAATGATTGCAGTAGCGTACTCTAGTACCTTTGCTGCTGCCTTGCTCAAGAAGGACTCCTGAGACATAAGAATTAAACGAACAATGCACGTCTGGGAAATCTGACACTTACATGATTCATGAGGACTCCTCCATGGACCTAGTGAATCTGTAAGTGACTGAGAAAGGAAGAGAATGACAGGTTAAGCTACCATGAAATGCATTACTGGCCCTGTGCCACTGTCTGAAAGTCTGCAGGCAGCTCTAGCGTTGCAGGCTTCCTGAGTTGTGACCTGTGCTGGACTGGGTGTTGTGGTAACACAGATACTTTATATTTTATTTTTCTTCCAATCTGTGGTGAAGTTTTTTTTTTTTGTCAAATATCACATTTATCATTTTCTCTTCCTTCCTTCCTTCCTTTCTATTTATTCATTTTTCATATATATTTTTTCTCTCACACTATACCTTTCAACTACAGACTTCTCTCCCTCTACTCCTCCTACTCTCCCCCTCTATTTTACATCTCTCCAAGATCTTCTGCTCCTCCATTTCCCTTCAGAATAGGACAGGTGCCACAATGGTATCAACCAAACAGGGCATAACAAGAGGCAACAAGACGAGAAACAAATGCTCCTATCAAAGCTTGACAAGGCAGCCCAGGATCTGGAATGAGTCCCACAAGCTGGCAAAAGAGTCAAAGACAGCCCCACTTTAACTGCTAGCAGTGCGACAAAAACCCCAAAACAACCAACTACAGAATGCAGGCAGAGGAGCAAGCTCAGACCTGTGTAGGTTCCATGACTGCTGCTCCAGTCTCTGTGAGCCCTGCTTAGGTGATTCTGTGGACCATGGTCGGGTGACTGTTTTCTGGAGATGAGCAACAGCTGCTGTGAGTGTGTGTACCATAGCCATGCCATGTCTAAGTTTACATCTCTCAACTCTTCCCTTTCTGCTGAATCTCATATTTCTTAGAATCTCTTTCTCATAAAATTTTCCAATCAAAGTTGAGAGCCTCGCAAATGTAAGTATAAACTTCAATATTTAGAGTGTAGTGTGGCAGCATGTCCATTCAATAAAAATTGTAGCCATCTTTCTAAGACGTGAGGTTGCCTCAGCCAAAGACTGATTACCTGGTAAAGTTGTTGCTTACAATGAAGAATGCCACAAGTTCTTTTCCAATACAGTATACCTTGATCATGTTGAGACTTGTCTATGATTTCAGAACTGGTATGGTACATGTTGGTGAATTATAAATTCAAGTTCACCACTCGCTATCTAAAGAGTTTGAGACAAAATCGACAAATGTTGTATTTTAACAACAACAAAAACAAAAACAAAACAAAAACAACAAAAACAGAAGCCCTATATATGATAGTTAGCATAGTTTTACTTCATACAAAAAATGTTTTTCTTATGACTAAACCCTGGAATCTACTAAAGGAATATCATTCTGTTATTTTGTTAGAAAATAAGACCTCAGGATTGCATTGCATTTTTAAGAGCTAAAGTTATTTCCTTGGTGATTAGCATCATAGAGGAAAAATATAAAAATATAATAATTTATGCATATTGTCCTTTATTCAATTATGGTATTATTGAAAACCACACAAAGAAAACAAAAATGTATGTCTTCTACCCCTATATGGATATATATGTCACACATAACCATAAATAGATTTATATTTTGGTATCTTGATATCACTGAAGAGCAGTGAGGACCACCATCTTTTGAAACCAAGTTCATAATTTCAAGAATATGTTCTGAGTTATTTAATTGAAAATGTTGAAATTGAAAAAAAAAAGAAAATGTTGAAATTGTATCTTATTTATTTCCCCCCGCGGGGAGAAGGGAGCAGAATTGCCACAGACAGAAGTATAAGCCAGCCAGCCATCAAAAAATTATCCATGCAGATACATAGATGTACATTGAGAGAAAAAAATGTATCACCTTGTCATTTAGTCAAGCTTTAAAATAAATGTTTTGCATCACAAATATAAGATAATTTCCAAAATAATAATCTTCCAAATTCCAATCTGTTTTCTTCAGTTTTCATCATATATAAGTATGTATAGTTAGCTGAGAGCACTTTAGCTCACTAATATCTGTAGTCTATGTAAATCTGTCTTCTATAAGCCTGAATTATATCCATCCCCTCTCACAAATCACTTTCAGCAATAACAAAGATTGAATTCTCAGCCTAAATAGATACTATCAACTAAAGTGCTTAGTGTAGCTAAGGGACATTTCTGAATAGTGTGTCCCTAAATTAGTGAAATAGCAGTCTAAAATCTTATAAAGAGTGCTATCTTATAAATATTCATCATAAGTACTAATTGGATAGGGCAAAGAATACTAATAACAAAACAAAATGTAAGAAAAACTTGAAAATGTTGACTATAAAATTTTAATATACGAAACAAAATTTTGAAGTTAAAATGCAAATAGAAATGAAGATAAAAGTATGAAATTAATGAAGAGGAAATAAAAGCTACCAAGAAAATGGAGAAGTTTGTTTTTGTAGTAGACATTTGAAGTAAGAAACATCCTATTGAGGTTTGGTCTTTCGCAATGTTAAATACTGGGTGTTCCCAGGGATTACACTTAGACTTAGATGATATGAAATGACTTTAGTCCCAGAGTTGTCCTTCACTGGTGAATAAAGATGCTAACAGCCTATGGTTGGGAAGAAGAGATATAGGCAGTGTTACAGTTCCCCGGCTTGGGGGCAGGGGAGACCACAAACAAAAGAAAAGGAAGGAGAGAGAAGATGCCATGAGGTAAGCATTGTACAATCATGACCTATTGGAGTTAAAAGCAACCTAGACGGAACATAATAAGTAATAACTCGAGGTTATCAATAGAAAAGTAGATTCTAGTAGCAAAGAGGGCAGATATCATCCAGCTCCAGTGATGATTAATCTGTATTACTAAGGTTGTGTGTGTCTTTTGACTGGAAGTGAATAATCAAAGGTGGGGATTGAGATTAAATAATTTCTGCAACAATATCCTATAACGTTAATTCTCATAGGATGAAAGATCATCCAAAAGAAAATAAGTACACAAATATGGAAAATGTTTTATAGTTAAAGAAAGATAAATTATTCTTATAAAGTTGTATATATTAAAGAACTTAAGTGGTGAATGTGAAATTATATGAACATAATTAATACTTAATTTTTAAACAACAAAAGGAGGGTGAAAATTTTGGAATATATGTGGAAAAAATAACAGTTTCCCAGCAAAACAATTAAGGTTGTATTAGAAAAATGACTTCAGTATCATCAATGACAAGTGTGAGAACACTTTGAAGTACCATCTTCAAAGTGTCAAAGCATGTAAGCCTCAAATTTAGTTTTTATATCATGTACAAGTCTCAATAATGAAAGGAAAATTATGACAGATAAGTTTTCAGAATATTTAATTCATTAGCGTCTTTGAAAGATTTGACATTAAGTAAGTACATGCCTGACCTTTTGCATTTGTGATCCTAGTTAGTCTCTCACACTCTTTTCTCCTCCCTCTTCCTTCTCTATTTCACTTTTCTTCTCTATAAGTCTTTTTGTGTATCACATGTCTTTTTTCTTTCTCTCTTTTTTTTTTGACTCTCTGTTATTGGCTATACACAGCAGAGAGATCTTCTGAGGACACAGGAAACTAGTGTCTACATATAAGATTTCAATGAAGTTCACTCTCGTCTTGTGACCAACTTGACAGAAGGCAGTGGGAAGATCCATGTGGGGAACAAATTACATGTCTTCGGTTTAGAATTTACAGGGAGATAATAGGGAAATTCAGAATACTAAGCACAATAAAAAAAGGTGTACCTATAAGGCTTAGACTAGCTGCCTATGACTGATTTAATATTCACACATGTTTGATGTTAGGAAGAACAGCTTCTGAACTCTGTACAGTAGAGAAAATGCTAGGCTTAACTGTTAAATTGTATATTTTTACAAAGAAAATAGAACAGAGTTCTGGCTGTCTCCACCAGTCTTTACCATCTCAGACATTGTACTGTGTTCATCCTTTATGGACCACCATATTCTATACTTAGTCTTTCCAGCAACAGTAGAATATGGGCATATCTGTGATGACTCATCTCAGTGAAATTAGCCAAGACAGATGAAGCAGTCTGATAATGAATTCTACATATCAATCATCTTGGAACTGGACTTCGAGCCTCCAGAACTTTGAAAAAAAAGGTCCTATTGCTTCTTCAACACATTCTGTATTTTTGTTGTTTTAGTTTTGTTTAAATCGTCTGAAATGAATAAGAATATTCAAAGTTATTTTTACCTTTACCTCTTACATACTATGTTTTTCTCAGCAATAACTTAAAACATCTGTCCAGACATAAAAACTCAGAGCCATCCCTTATACATCTTTTTTTTTTTAATTGGATGTATTTTTTATTTACATTTCAAATGTTATTCCCTTTCCGGTTTCCTGTCCATAAGTCCCCTATCTCATCCACCTCCCCCTTAGAGTGCCCACCCCATCTACTTCCCTTACCACCACCACCCCCAACATTCCCTTGCACTGGGGGTCCAACATTGGCAGGAACAATGGCTTCCCCTTCCACTGGTGCCCAACAAAGCTATCCTCTGCTACATATGCAGTTGGAGTCATTGGTCAGTCCATGTATAATCTTTGGGTATTGGTTTAGTCCCTGGAAGCTCTGGTTGGTTGGCATTGTTATGGGGTTGCAAGCCCCTTCAGCTCTTTCAATTCTTTCTCTAATTCCTCCAACAGGGGTCCCATTCTCAGTTCAGCAGTTTGCTGCTAGTGTGCTAGTGTTTGCCTCTGTTTTTCACATGCTCTGGTTGTGTTTCTCAGGAGGGATCTGTATCTGGTTCCTGTCAGCATGCACTTTTTGGCTTCATCAATCTTATCTAGTTTTGGTGGCTGTATATATACATATGTATGGGCCACATGTGGGGCAGTCTCTGAATGGCCATTCCTTCAGTCTCTGATATAAACTTTGCCTCCATATCCCCTCCTATGGATATTTTTGTCACCCCTTTTAAGGACTGAAGCATCTGCATTTTGGTCATCCTTCTTCAGCTTCATGTGGTTGTGGATTGCATCTTGGTTAATTCGAAGCTTTGGGCTGGTATCTACTTATCAGTGAGTGCATACCATATGTCTCTTTCTATGGTTGAGTTATATCACACAGGTGATATCTTCTAGTTCCATCTATTGGACTATAAATTTCATGAAGTCATTACTTTTGAAGCTGAGTAGTACTCCATTGTGTAGATGTACCATATTTTATTAATCCATTCCTCTGTTGAAGGGCATCTGGGTTCTTTCCAGTTTCTGGCTTTTAGAAATAAGGCTGCTATGAGCATAGTGGAGCATGTGTCTTTGTTGTATGTTGGAGCATCTTTTGGGTATATGTTCAGGAGGAGGTATAGCTGGGTCCTCAGGTAGTTGAATGTCCAATTTTCTGAGGAACCTCCAGACTGATTTCCAGAGTGGTTGTATCAGTTTGCAATCCCATCAGCAATGGAGGAGTGTTCCTCTTTCTCACATCCTCACCAGCATCTGCTGTCACCTGAGTTTTTTATCTTAGCCATTTTGACTTGTGTGAGGTGGAATCTCAGTGTTGTTTTGATTTGCATTTCCCTGATGACTAAGGATGTTGAACATCACATTGACATGTACTCTGAATATTTCTACTTCTCTCCACATCTACTGAAAGAACTCTTCTTCATGGCCCAACCAATATTCAGAATTTCTTTATAGAGTGATTTTTCCAATCATCCATAATGCACTCTTTGCTCTAGTGTTACAGTTTGCCTTTTGCTCTGTAAAGTTAATAATATACTCACAATACTCAGAGTTACCTGAATTGCACTGTGTATCTTTGTCAAATTCCTACTGATGATTTTTACAGAACAGGAAGAAAATAGTGTTAATAATATAAGTTTAAAAATCCAAAAAATTTATATTAAGGAAAACTAAATGACAAACAATAATCTTCGTTATTATAATTATATTGAATACAATTACTAGGAAAATACTTGACTGTCAACAGAAAGGGCAACCTGTGTATCCATGAAATAAGTGCACATATTGACTTATTTATTATTATGTGATTTCCCAAGGGTTTGATGGGACATTACAACCGCTTAAAGAAATAATGGTAGAAACCCTTGGTGTATAATCATAAAAGAAGAATATTAGTACTGTTATTTCCAACGCCATTTCCCAGTGTATCTGAATTATTAAGAATACCAAAGTGGTATTCTGAAGATTGGTTATTCTTAGTTAATGTTTCTGGGAAATATTTGTAAACCATGGATCTAATGACAGATTGATATCCAGAATGTAGTAGCCTTTCATGTTTCTAAAGGAGATAAAGTAAAATAAAAAAAAAAGATAAAAAGAAAAACAGTTTAAGTCAAGGTTAAAAAGTATCAACGTTTGTTCACAGATATCATTTTATCATTCATATATTGTCAGTGGCAGACTAGATACTGTTCAAATTATGAAGCACATTTTAGAAACTAAAGCAAATTTCAAAACTTGTTAGAGCTTTTGCGAAATAGGTCTGATTCATGCTTACTAACCTAGGTATTGATTTGGTTTTAAGAAATATTATGGCCTCTAAAACAATAGAATTTCCATACAAAAGAACAACATCTCAGAGAGGGAATTGGAGCAGAGTAACTCTTGGTTAAATAACTATATTTTCCAGAGCAGAGACATGGGGGAATACTGAGATAACAAGATTTTTCTTTTTGTGGCCACAGTGACAAAGTTGTTGTGAAGAAATTCTGCAGCAGATGATGGCCTAGACTGATATAACAGCACAATTTTCCACATGTGACTTTAAAATAAGTTCTACTTCTATTTTATGGACATCAGAATAACATCTGTTTATAAACATTCTTCTGCTATTTTGGATTCCATGAAAAGTAGGGTCCTGGTATCCATCCTGATCCACTAACTTAGTGATTTCAAAATACTCATGTTTTAAAAGTACTTGTCTAGACCCTATCTCATATCTTATAAACCCTTGTCCTTTATATTCAAACAGAGGAAGTTAACAGAAAAGTGTAAGTCTAAATGGCCAATGTTTTCCCAAAGTAGTTGATTCTAATTGAAGAGGGAAAACTAATCAAACTTAATGTATCATAAAAAGAGAAACGGGATTCTATCACATCAAAATAAGTTGATTTGATTATTTCAGCAAATTGCCTTGTAATTCCTCTTATTTGGCATTTTCGCTGAAAAGAAAGGGCAACATCAATATCCTTCCTCCAAATAGTAATCTTTATCTGAACAAAAAACACATATATCAATGTATGCCTGGTAATGTATATCTAGGTCAAGCATATTCTAAATACTTTCTTTCCAGATATCAAGATATATTCTTTATCACTTATCTATATCTTTAGTCCGGGAAGTCACAGCAGAAGTATGTTCTGGAACTAATAACTTTGATTTCATTTTGCTTAGAAACTATTCATTAGAGGTATTGCTGATCTGCTGTTTTCTTCCTTTATTGCAATGCTAAGTACAGAAGAAATAATGTGTGGCTCTCGTAAAATCTCCCTGGATCTGTCACCCTCATATACGTAGTTACGGGTTTATTTAGTTTTGCAAAGAAAGCTCAGCTTTCCCCCCAGTTTCCTTTGCAGTTTTACATTCAGGTCAGACATGGAAAGAGGGCAGTGAATGGAGTGATAATTTCATCTAACTACACAGAAGTGTTCATTAAATCAGTTTGAAAAAATATTCATAACTCAGTTAAATGAAAGTGACTTTTAAAGCCTGCTTCATCCACAGAATGTGAAGGAATGAGTCAGGTGAAATCCACAGACAGGAACACCGGTAAAGGGTTCAGAGAGATAATGATCATACCGGGATCTTTTGTGCGAACCGTGTTTCGTTGATCTACCTTGTCTCAGCTCATTTTAGACCCTAGGGAGGTTTTGCAATGATTTTCCCTTGTGTTTATTTATGGAGGCTTGGGGAAATGCTGTACTGCATCTTTGTGAAACTGTACTTGAATAAAGCTGGGCACATAAAGGCAATTTCACCAAGGCAGTTTTGGGAAATGTGTCATAGGCTTCTTCTAAGCATCAAGAAATATATTAAAGATATTTTATAGTAATGTTCTAATGCATCTATTACATCAGGATGTGAAATTTCTTCTAAAGATGAACGTCTTCCTGAAAATGCATATCACACTATGCAGTGTATTTTAAAACTACATTTAGAAGGCATCTGTGATGTCAAGCTGTCTAATATTTCAGAAATGGAGTGCTTGTTCAAATCCTGAGTGTGGGTATTACATCCTGAAAACACCTTAATTTAAAGTGTAAAAGAATTATCTCATAAATAACAGGATAAAGTCTAGTCTATAGGTACCGAAGAATGCAGATTTGAGTGGAAATAATTATTCTTTTTTCAGAAAGTCAAGACAGACATTTTAAAATTATAACACATGTAACAAGATTTCCAGTTTACACATGTTTTTTAAAACAGCCTCCCAAAATGGTCTACAAATTTTACACAAGGCATTAGATTCACCATCTTTACTGCAAATGTTTTCTCTCATCAAAGGAAATCTTCCATTCCCTGTGTGTGCTAGAGAAACTATGCTTTCGAGAACTTTTGGAATTGGCAAATTGTTTAAGATATGCCTTAGGTTTTCTCAGTTGTAACTATTCACGGGGGCAGAATGTGAAGTTGACTACAGGACCCTCTTTAAATATGATCATAGCTGTTTCCATGCTTGGGAAATGAAAATATGTTATCAGTTTAACTTTTGAAGGGGACACGGCAGCTGCAATGTGGATGAGTCATCTTTAGAAACCCAATGACCAGATTTCAAACTCAGTTGCCTTGGATGTCAGCTTCCATAGTCATGTTAGAAGATCTTATGGAAATGCAGCAATAAACCTTCAACATTTTCACAAGTACTTCTAGGTACAGAGTTTATTTTTTTTATACTAGTGTGAAACACAAGTCATCTAATTTTCTCACGTCTAAGTGATCGATTTCCACTGGCTTGTGGCTTCTAACGACTGAAGGCATTCCAGAACAGACATGGAGAGGGCTTACTAAAGTTTCCAGATATCTTAAAACTCATCACCTTACACTTTAATTAACAATGCGGTCTTAATGCCAGAAAGTGGATGGCTGCTCCAGGAAATATGTTGTCTTTTCATATGTTTGCATGTGGAAAGAAGAGGATTAATATTTCAGATTCTCTGTACTGTAAGTTTCCTTTGGGATATATCTGTTTTCGTTTTCTACTTTTACCTGGTCTTTTCTCCAGTCCTATGCACATAATATGCACACAGGTATTTATGCCCTTGCGCCTAGGTATCTGCTATCACTTCTCAAATAAGTCACATATCTGGTTAGTTTGCAGTCTTGATCTGTAAGTTGAATTAACCTTAATTATTTTTAAAAACCCTTTTCTCAAAACACAGTAATATGAGACTACGACGTCAACATAAGAAGTTTTAAGATACACAACTACATCAAGATCCACACTCATTCCTTTTAACTGGGCAAAATACAACTAATAGGTGTACAAAAAGAAGATTTGTACATGTTAATACACTTACAAGAAAGACAAAAAAGTTTTAACATAAGTAATTTTTTCTACAATAGCGGTAAACACCAAATCCTAATGCACATTTGAAAGCATCTCAGAAAAATGGTTTCATATATGTTAGTTGGAATCACATAAAAGACTTTGAACTTACTTTCTTAAAAGCAAATGGATAACAGATTTGACTTGGAAATTTAAACACAAAATAGAGTATACAGGTGCCCTTGTCTTAGTGATATAAATGTTTTGTATAATTAATTAGAAATCTATTATTTAAAAATGAAAACAAATTATTTTAAATGTATTTTAGAAAAAGTGCTGAAGTTCTCTATACACATAATACTGAAGTAGCTGTGGGTGATGATGAATACTTGTCACCCAGAAGGAGTGCAGAAATTCTGGAATTACTTATTTTATATCTTATTTTTCACTGTATTATAAAAGGTGAACTTTGCACTGAAATATATAAGGAACAACAGGGTACACACAAACACACACAGAAATGAATAGTGAAGACAGATAAAATACTATCTATAAAAATTTTTGAAGGAGGTATGTAATTGGTTAACCTGTGGAGCAGAAAAAAAGGCAAATAGTGAAAAAAGTTGATATCTGGTAAGTGTGGAGGACTATGTTCAGGATTGGCAAATAGGAATAGAATCTTAGTATAAAATGAAGCTTTGATATTGTGTTGGAAATCAGCAGGATGTGGAACACACACAGAGACTGGAAACAGCACAAACAAGAGGACTTATTAGACAGGTACTGAGGAATGCTGCTGAAACGGTGGATTCTGACGTGACAAATGGAATTAGTAAAATCTCTTGATAAAACCAGTTTGAATGCTACAAATAAAACTTAATTTAACTCCTTACTCAGAATAAAGCCTTGAAATCATCCTTTATTGTGTATTCACAGAGTATCACAGCCCATAGAGTGACCCAGATAGTGTATTTTCATGGAATTCATATTGGATGAGCTTGATCAGTTTATGCTCTATAACACACCACTATTTTCACATAATAAGTTGATGTAGACATGCCTGAAGAGGCTACTAGCATGTGGCTTCCACGAAATATCAGTAAGGAACATGGTAAATTGCAAATTTCCTGGAATCCAGTTAATAATCTCCAATCTGGATTCTCAAATTTAACAGAACTATTATCATCCTTGTTGTAAAAAGAACAAGAATTCTCCAAAAATGTGTGGTAATCAGGACAAGAACTCTCCAAAAATAGTTGTGTCCTATTCCTTAACATTTGTGCCCATAAGTTGTTTCATAGCAAAATCATTTAAAGCAACAAGAATTACAAATAAGGTAGTATCTTTTATTGAAGGAGAAATTTTCCAAATAGTAGATGTTCCAATTGTAATTATAGCTTCATTCAAATGTGGAAAAAGAAGGCATAGGACGATACTTCATGTTAAGAAGGTAGGACACTCAACTGGATATTTCTCTCTTTAAAGATGACAGCCAAGGTGTTTATACATTTCTCTAGCAGCTAGAGGGTAGAATAGAGCTCATTTTCCTCCTGATTCTCCAGATAGACATGTGTAATGGAGCCAGTAAAATAGGTTTCAGTTTTAATGTTCAGAATTGGATATTAAGAAGTCTATTTATGTTTTCTGCTTTTTATAATTTATTTTTGAGTATTTTATATGTAAATCTGATGGTTTGCAAATGCTCAGCCCAGGGGATGGCACTATTAGAAGGTGTGGCCTTGTTGGAGGAAGTGTATCACTGTGGGGGTGGGCTTGAAGACCCTCCTCCTAGCTGCCTGAGGATGCCCAGACTGTTCCTGGCTTCCTTTGGATAAAGATGTAGAACTCTTAGCTCTTCCTGCACCATGACTGCCTGGATGCTGCCATGCTCCTGCCTTGATGATGATGGACTGAATCTCTGAACCTGTAAGCCAGCTACAGTTAAATGTTGTCATTTATAAGACTTGTCTTGGTCACAGTGTCTGCTCACAGCAGTAAACCCTAACTAAGACAGTAACTAATGCATTTGTAGCATATATACCCCTCCTTTTTTCCAAATAAGCCCTCATTATTATTGCCCAGATAGAAATATATTTCAAGCTACTTAGCTTTATCAATTAGTACAATTGAAACATGTTTGAAATTTATTATCCTAGACAGTTTTTACATGACATACAAATTACAATTGAGAACTGATTTTCTCAGAAACTTAGGTCAATTTTGTTTTATCAATTCTTAATTCTCTTCCTTCTATTTGTATGTATATTTTTGGCAAGGTACATAAACTTTATATATGAATGGTCATTTTCTTATTTTGCAATTATTTTAATACATATGAATACTCCTGTAGTTGTAATTGTTTGTTATGCTATTCCACTATCTTTATATCATGCCCTTTGATACTTCACAATGTATATTTTATTTCTTTCTGCCTTTTCCACACAATGATACAGGTACCCTGACTTCCATATATTCTATTTTCTGTACTACATACAATTTCTCAAAATGTTTACATCTTCTAGAATATTTTACCTTTTGTTGTCTTGTCAGTAAAGTGATCATAACCAAAGTAAACCTTTCTATGGACTTCGATGGCTCCTTTTTCTATGAATTTTCCCACAGTAAGTTGGGTTGTCTGCAATTAGGTAAATGTACCTCCGGAAGCACACAGTGCTTTTCACATAGTTCTCTGTGAATAATGTCACATTTTCTAAAACCTTTAAAACCAGAGACCTAGATTTTCACTCATTGTCCAGTGAAGGTGGTTGCATTTTATTTTGAGGAACATAAGTCAAACAACACATTTAAAGTGGTTTCATATTTATTATTTTGTATATTTGCATATATTATAGCTTCATGTTTACATAAAATATGTTATACAATATGACTGCATGCTTCCACAGTTGAACAATCTTAAGGTATGGAAGATAAACAAAAGATATGTTCTTTTTGTAATAACCATCGGTTCTTTCTATGCCTTAGATGACTTTGAACTGAGGGGAAAAATTAGATTTTGTGGCAAATTTTTCCATGCAGGTATTCACAGCAGAATACATTTGAAAGCATGAGAGTCACTGAGAAGCTTTTTCCTCTAAATAGGCAAAAATCTTCCCTAAATAGAATTCACAGTCCTTTTAAAAAATGGCATCTGTAACAATTTCACATTTCTAGCTGTTGGTGTCAGAAGCAAAATGAAGGCTTAAGTAAAAACATGGGGATTGGAGGGATGATGGTGGTGGTGTAATTGGGAGGAAGCGGAAGAGAAATACTGTGAATTTGAAAGAAAAAAAATCTCTCAGAAATGGCTGACAGAATATAGCTATTAGTACAACGGACATCAGTCATTAGTATACTCAAATGTTTCTGTTTTCCTGCGTTAAAATTCCTAGTTTTTGCAAATATGAAATCCTGCATGATTCTAAAATCTATAAACCAGCTCACATTCTCATAGATTAGATGAGGTGTAATGATGCAAGAAATATCCTGAAAACAGCAGTGTAGACAAGGGAGAAGAGTCACATTTAATTTAATTTTCAATTGCTCTCTGCATAGTCTGTAGAAAGTGTTTTACGAACACAATTTCTTTAGGTATATCTTTATATACAAAATGAAGTGTATTATAAGATGTGAAAATTACTCTGTGTATCAATATCAAAAATTTCAATTCACATTTATGTGATAATATTGTATTTCATATGTAAATAAGACTGCATCTTCAGACAGAATTTTCTTTAAAATGGGAAAGAGAACCCAAAAGGAAGTTACAGAGAAATCGACAGATTTGACAATAGAAATTGGAATAAAACCAGTGTTAAAAAACACAAATTTGCACTCAACCAATGAACAGAAGCAGCTGCCATTGTGGTTGAATTAGGGAAACACTGAAAGAAGCTGATGAGGAGGGTGATCCTGTAAGATGATGAGTAGTCTCAATTAACTGAACTCCTGAGATCTCTCAGACACTGGATCACCAATAAGGCAGCACCGACCAGCTAATATGAGGCCCCGAACACATATACAGCAGAGGACTGCCAGGTCTGGGTTCAGTCAGGAAAGATGCACCTAACCCTCAAGAGACTGGAGGCCCCAAGGACTTTAGAAGTCTGGTGGGGTGGGTGGGGTGGGGCATTCTCATGGAGAAGGTGGGGGTAGGGGGTGGTTGGGAGAAGGTATGGGACTTAAAACAGTTGGATGGTGGACTGGGAAGGGACTAAAATCTGGAGTGTGAAAAAAGAAAATAATAATAATAAGAGGAGGAGGAGAAGCAGAAGCAGAAGCAGCAGCAGCAGAAGCAGGAGAGAGAGAGAGAGAGAGAGAGAGAGAGAGAGAGAGAGAGAGAGAGAGAGAGGAACGAACAGAAAGGAAGAAAGAAAGGAAGGAAGAAAGAAAGAAAGAAAGAAAGAAGAAAGAAAGAGAAAGAAAAAGGAAATACACAGGCTACCAAGGAGTGATTTAGTTTTGATAGAATAACGGAAATGATCTGGCTTCACCTACTCACTGTAGAAATGAGAGATCCCCTCCAGGGCAGGAGAATGTTGGGGGTGGGTGCGGTAAGGGAGGTGGATGGTGGGAACACCCATATGGAGGAGGGGGTAGGGATGCGGACTTATGGACAGGAAACTGGGAAAGGGAATACCATTTGAAATGTAAGTAAAGAAAGATATCTAATAAATAAAATTAAAAACAACAACAACAACAACAACAAAAAAAAAACAGTGACTTCATGAAATTCATAGGCAAATGGATGGAACAAGAAAATATCATCCTGAGTGAAGTAATGCAGACACAAAAGAACACACATGAACTGCAGAAACAAACCAACAAACAAAAAGTAGCAGAGACTGAAGGAAAGGCCATCCAGAGACTGAACCACCTAGGGATCCATTCAACCTGCAGACACAGAACCTAGATGCTATAGCTGATGCCAAGAAGTGGTTGCTGACAGGAGCCTGATATGGTTGTCTCCTGAGAGACTCTACCAGAACCTTACCAATACAGATGAGGATGCTTGCAACTAACCACTGGACTGAGCATAGGGACCCCAATGGGGGAGCACCCTGATAGAGGCAAAGGTAGTGGGGGTGGAATGGTTATTTTTAGAGGGGAAATAGGGAAGGAGACAACATTTGAAATGTAATAAAATAAAATAACCAATAAAAATAAAATAAATATAATTAATGACAGGTGAGTGAAAAAAAGAAAGAATGTTCAACATCCTTGGTCATCAGGGAAATGAAAATCAAAACAACCCTGAGATTCCACCTCACACCAGTCAGAATTGCTAAGATCCCACATGCAGCCACCAAACCCAGTCACTATTGCTGATGCCAAGAAGTGCTTGCTGACAGGAGCCTGATATGGATGTTTCCTGAGAGGCTCTGCCAGAGTCTTATTGATACAGATGATGATGCTTGAAACTGACCATTGGACTGAACAAAGGGACCCCAATGGAGGAGTTAAAGAAAGGACTGAAAAAGCTGAAGGAGTTTGCAACTCTATAAGAACAACAATATCAAACAATAAGATCCCCCCAGAGCTTTCAGGGACTAAACCACCAACCAAAGAGAACACATGGAGGGATCCATGGCTCTAGCTGTATACATAGCAGATGATGGCCTTATCTGGCATCAATGGGATGAGGGGCCCTTGATTCTGTGAAGGCTTAATGCCCCAGAGTTAGGTGAGAGTGGGTGGTGAATGGGTAGGGAGCACCCTCATAGAAGCAGGGGGGAGAGGGTGATGGGAGAGGGTTGGGCAGAGGGGAAACCAGGAAGGAGAAAACAATTGAAATGTAAATAAAAGTGTAAATACAAAAGAAAACTGATAAGGAAAAAAAAAGAAATGAGATATTTGGATTATCAGAATTCAGAATCCATTCTAACTTTAATGTTCCCAATTCTACACTTTCACATTACCCTTTCTAAAATAAGACTTTATTATGCCCACCTGCCTCTTTTGGGATAGATATAACATTAGAGCTCTGGAGTGCACACTACCCAGGTTTTCTATGATTAGTTGTCTGTTCAGATCTCTTTTCTTGGAAATACTGAGTTGTGTGGGATTAATGTTTCTTCCCTACCACAGAAATATTAGTCTTTATTTAGATTTATATTTTGGCTGATTTCTGTGGTTACCTTTAATTTTCCTGTTACATTTTATTAATACTTTTCAAATTTCATAAAAAAATGTCTTTCAAGCTTATTTAATTTCCTATGCCCACCTCCTTCAAGAGTTCCTCTCTTTTTCATCCACACAAATTTGTTTCCTCATGCTTTTCTTAAAACCAATGCAGTCTGACCTGTTCTGACTGTACATTTTTGGATGTGTGTCCATAGATGAGAGCATAGCAAAATACTGCAGGCCATGCCCCTCAGGAAAACTATGGTGCCCATTTATGGTAGTTGCCAACTGCCAATAGCTGCAGACCAGAGTGGGAGCTTCTCTTATCTTACTGGAACTTTCATAGACATATGGCCGTTGCCACAAACACACCCTGTGATTGTCTCTTGATATCCTTTTTTTTTCTTTCTTGTTCCCAACTAGTGTGTGTGTCTTATATTTGCTAGGAATAATTTCTTGTTGTCACACCGACAGTGTTGATTCTGAATACCTAAGACACATCTTACCATTTCAAAAATTAGACACGAACATTACAAGAGTGATTTGAATGCTCATTCTACATGGGTAAATTTGTCCTCTCACAACTAAAACGGATGACACAGGAAGGTGTGTTCCTAACCATTCTGAACAGTCTAACTAGTAACATTGATAACAATACAGTAATAACAGGAAAAGCAAACACAGAAAGAAAACGAGTTGCATTTCTTTGTGTGTGTGTGTGTGTGTGTGTGTGTGTGTGTGTGTGTGTTTTATTAACTTGAGTATTTCTTATATACATTTCGTGTGTTATTCCCTTTCCCGGTTTCCGGGCAAACATCCCTCTCCCCCTCCCCCTTCTTTATGGGTGTTCCCTCCCCATCCTCCCCCACTTGCCGCCCTCCCCAACAATCTAGTTCACTGGGGGTTCAGTCTTAGCAGGACCCAGGGCTTCCCCTTCCACTGGTGCTCTTACTAGGATATTCATTGCTACCTATGAGGTCAGAGTCCAGGGTCAGTCCATGTATAGTCTTTAGGTAGTGGCTTAGTCCCTGGAAGCTCTGGTTGCTTGGCATTGTTGTACATATGGGGTCTCGAGCCTTCAAGCTCTTCAGTCCTTTCTCTGATTCCTTCAACGGGGGTCCTATTCTCAGTTCAGTGGTTTGCTGCTGGCATTCGCCTCTGTATTTGCTGTATTCTGGCTGTGTCTCTCAGGAGCGATCTACATCCGGCTCCTGTCGGCCTGCACTTCTTTGCTTCATCCATCTTGTCTAATTGGGTGGCTGTATATGTATGGGCCACATGTGGGCAGGCTCTGAATGGGTGTTCCTTCTGTCTCTGTTTTAATCTTTGCCTCTCTATTCCCTGCCAAGGGTATTCTTGTTCCCCTTTTAAAGAAGGAGTGAAGCATTCACATTTTGATCATCCGTCTTGAGCTTCATTTGTTCTAGGCATCTAGGGTAATTCAAGCATTTGAGCTAATAGCCACTTATCAATGAGTGCATGCCATGTGTGTTTCAAGTTGGGCAAGTTCTATTATTCTACAAATCCACATATATATACAAATGCAGGAAGTCTATGGCAATTTCTATGTATTTGAAAGTTTTCATTCTCATTGTCAGACACTGCTTTTAAGTATTCGTTCACCATTTGTAGGATAGTAGAAAATGGAAGAGCATATTACCCTTTTCTGGTGTACGTTCTTTAGATCCCATCATAGAAACTGAGCAGAGAGATGGTGCACGTCATCATGAGAAAAGCATAATAGTATTTAAATGTATATAAAAACATAAAATAATATTTATAAAAGACTGCCAGCTGTTACTGCTAAAAGTATATGGAACAGTAGGTTGTGATTGTTTGTGTATGTTTGGCCCAGAGAGTGACATTATTAGGAGGTGTGGTCTTGTTGGAGTAGGTGTATCACTGTTGGCTTGGGCTTCAGACCCTCATGCTACATGTCTGGAAGTCAGTGTTCTGAAAGCAGAACTCAGATGATGATGTAGAACTCTCAGCTCAGCCTGCACCATGCCTGTCTGGATGTTATCATGCCCCTGCCTTGTTGATACTGTACTGAATCTCTGAACCTGTAAACCAGCTACCATATAAATATTGTTTTATAAGAAGTGCCTTGGTCATGGTGTCTGTTCACAGTAGTAAGACCCTAAGACACAGGTATAAATCAAGTTCCTTTATTTTTGTTGTTATTGAGAGAGAGGGTTTTATGTAACACAGGATTTCTCAACTCCCTATGTTGCCAAGGGCGACCTTGAACATCAGAATCTCTTTAAGTCACCTCTCATGAAATAATGTTATAGGTGCAATTTCTGATGTGCTAAGAATAGAACACAGATTCATGCATGCTCAACAAACATTTTATTCAAAAACATATCTGAGAAAAAGTCAAGCTCCATGCTTTTGGGAAGGCACAGGAAAAATAATATAAGCTAGTCTCAGTCCTCCATAATATAATGGTCACTCACAGCTACTTGGGGCAAGGTTGAAGTTAATACTAAATTTTTATAAAAGTTACAGAAGTTACACAAAGTTAAACCACAAATAGAGTTCATAATATATAATTTAAAAAATAAAGCTGATATTTTGATTTAGCAAGGAAGACAACATGAAAATATTGGACATTTTTCATCACTATGTGGTATCCATGAAATTTGCAGTAATTAGAGCAACTTATTTATGTGAGAGATATGTATGCTTATATGTATAAACTCTGTATGCTTATAGACAGTGAGAGCGACAAGCAGACTATAAAAAGTAAGGATATCATTCACTTGAGAATATTTTCTTTTGAGAAACTGCCATATTGATTTCCAGAGTGGTTGTACCAGTTTGGCAATAGTTCTTAACCTCTGAGCCATCTCTCCAGCTCTTTGGCAATAGGTTCTATGTAAAAACCCAACTCTATCACTACTGGGCACATACCCAAATGATGTTCCACCATATCACAAAAAAAAAAAATGTGATTCAGTATGCTCAGCCGCCTGATTCCTAATAGCCAGAAAATGAAAACAACCCAGATGTCCCACAACTAAAAATGAGTACAGAAAATGTGGTTTATTTACACAACAGAATGCCATTCAGCTACTAGAGACAGAGATATCACGAATTTTGCAGGCAATTGGATAGAACTAGAAAATGTCTCCTGAGTGAGGTAATACAGACACAAAAGGACATATATGATATATGGATAAGTGGATATTATTCAAAAAGTACAGAATACCCATGATATACCACATCCTAAAATGTTAAAGAAAAAAAAGGCCCAAGTGAGGATGTTTCAATCCCTCTTAGAAGAGGGAATAAAATAATCCTGGGGACAGAGGGAGGGAGGGACCTGGTTGGGAAAAGAAAGGGGGAGGAGAAAAGGGGGAAAAGATCAGGTATGGGAGGGGCAAGACTGGAGAGAGGTCCAGAGGACCAGGAGAATGAATGGAAATAAGTTGCCGGGGTTGAGTGGAGGGACGTTCCGAATGTTCCAGAGACCTGGAATGAGGATACCTTCCAGGACTCAATGTGAGTGACCACCAAAATACTCAACAATGAGGATATGAAACCTGAAGAGACCACCTCCATTAGATAGACAGAGCTCCCGGTGTGGGGTTGGAGACACCAACCCACCCACAAACTTTTGATCCCAAATTGCTCCTGTCTAAAAGAAATGCAGGGAGTAAAATGGAGCAGAGACTGAAGGAAAGGCTGTGTAGTGATTAGCCCATGTGCAGGCATCAATCCCTGATGCCATGCTAGTTTGCAGACAGGAGCATGGTTGTAATCTAAGAGGCTCTAGGCAGCAGCTGACTGAGACAGATGCAGATACTCATATAGCCAGGCATTAGACAAAGGTAGGGGACCGCTATGCAAAAGTAGAGGAAGGACTGGAGGAAACGAAGGGGATGGTGACCCCATGGAAAGACCAACAGTGTCAACTAACCTGGACACCTGGGAGCTCCTAGAGACTTACTCAGGGGTCTGAGGCCCCTGGTACATATGTAGGAGAGGACTAGTATTTCTGGTCTTAGTGGGAGAGGATCCACCTAATTCTGTAGAAATTTGATGCCCCATAGTAGGAGGAAACACCCTCTTAGAAGAAAAGTGAAGCTAGAATGGGACAAAAACTCTTGGAGGGATAACTGAGAGGGGACAACATTTGGGATGTAAAGAAATAAAATTATTAATTAACAAAGAAAATAATTTCTCAATTCCCCCACTGAACATTTACAACCTGAAATAACAGCTAAAAAGTAATTTGTGTCCTCAAGTAGTAAATCTGAGGGGTAAAATATAAATATATAATTATGATAAAGAAATGCTGATAATGTTGCAGTCCAACTCCCAAATGCAGACCAACAATGGTTAACTTAAAAATAAAGGGGTTTGGAAGAAGGAAAGAGTACTGAGAAGGTAGGAATTGAATTGTATTATGTACAGAGGGGATTTTCTCTTACAAGAGACCTAAATAATGTCAAAATTACATGACTTCATGAATGACAAAGGAGCAAAAACAGCAACACCAATAGACATGCCTCCCATCATGAGGAAAAGTCTACCTATCCTCAGCCCTACACAAGGACGTAAAAGCAACCAAGTAAAGCTGGGAGAAACAGAGGGGATCTTTCCCAGGAACATGTGCACCAATGGGTTTTCCACTGTAGATGATCCATGCTGCAAATATGCACACAAGTAATTCCATTCCACTGAACAGGTTACACTTATGAATATATATTCATATGTATATTGCATGCAAGCAACAAAAATCAGTAAAAAAGAGGTCATGCCTTTGACGGAAAGTGGGCAGGGATATATGAGAAGACTTGGTTTGAGAAAGGTTGTAAACTAAATTATAATTTCAAAAGTCAAAATATACTTGCATTTCCAAAGTGGTTGTTTGCATTATCACTAGCAAGAGAGGAAAGATCCCCCTTGTTCCCCATACTGGGCAACATGTGCTGTCATTTTAGTCTTTAATCCTAGCTATTAAGACAGGTGTAGGACGGAAACTCAAGGTCACTTTGACTTGTATTTCCCTGAAGATTAAGGACTTAGAACATTTCTTTAAGTGCTTCTGGACCACTTGAGATTCCTCAGTTGAAAATTCTCTGTTTAGCTCTGTACCTCAACTGGGTTACTTGAATTGTTGATGTCTAACTTCTTGAGTTCTATATATATTTATTTCTTTATATAAGTTTTTTGCTCAAATTCCTGCTTCCCATTTCTTCCAAGTTATAAGTTTGACTCTAGTAACTTCTCTTAGAAATAGTTTACCTTCTATCTGTCCACAAGAGCACAACATTTTTCCTATGTGCTCATTTGCAAGCCTCTTCTCTCCCAGTGACAAAGCTAGTGGCACACAGCTCATTCTTTTTCAAGAGGCCTTGGAGGACTCTTTTATTTTTTCTCCTGAGTATGTTTTTTTTAATTATTTTATTTATTTACATTTCAGCTGTTGTGCTCTGTGTCCCCTCCCATAGTTCCTCATTCCATTTTTTCCTCCCCCTTGCCTCTGAGAGTGTGCCCCCCCCAGCACCCTTCCTTTCCTGGGGCCTCAAGTCTCTTGAGAATTAAATATGTCCACTGACACTAAGGTCTGACCAGTTAGACCTCTGCTATATTTGTGCCAGGGCCTGGGACCAGTCCCTTCTCCTTTATGGCTCAGTCTCTGGGAACTCCCCGAGGTCTTGGTTAATTGAGAATGCTGGCCTTCCTATGGGGTCGCTCTCTGCTTCAGCTTCTTCAATTCTTCACTTCATTCGACCATAGGGCTTCCAGATATCAGCCCATTGATTGGGTGTAAGTATTTGTATCTGTCTCAGTCAGCTGCTCATAGGGTCACTGGGAGGAGAGCCATGCTAGGCTCCTGCCTGTTAGTACATCAGAACATCAGTAATACTGTCAGGGCATAGTGCCCTGCCCCATGACCTGGATCCCAATTTCGGCAGATCATTGGACCCCCTTTTCTTCAGTCTATTTTAGACATTCCCTCAACTACCATCATAGACATGGGTAATCTGACTTATAGAGCCAATTTATTGGTAGAATCGAACAGCACGATGTACCAATTGACAATGTACTAATATAATGTGCAAACTGATGATTTCTCTAAAGCCTGCCATATTTATTTTAACATTAATAAAGCAAAATGGTAAAAACACTTGATAATGATATTTAATTAGAAATACAGTAAGTTAATATTTTTAATTTGTAATTATAGTTAACTCACATCAAAAGAACATGTTCTGTTTGGAATGTGTGGTCCTAGCATATGATGAGGCCTTCTTATAATTACTGTGATAAAAAAAAAAAAAAAAACACTGACTTTCTACTATTCTATTCTATTAGATTCAGGTTGTAGAGCTCAACAGAAATATAAAAAAATGACACCTTAAAATCCAACAAAGGGGGTTGGGGAGTTTGCTCAGTGGTAGAGTGCTTGCCTAAAGCAAAGGCCCTAGGTTCGGTCCCCAGCTCGAAAAAAAAAAAAAAAAAAAAAAAAAAAAAAAAAAACAAAACAAAACAAACAAAACAGAACAAAAAAAAAAAACAAAACTTCCTTTGGCACATAATATATTCTTTAATTTCCTGGAGATATTAAAGTTGTCTTCAGATTATTGAGATGGAATTTGTTTGGCTATTTCTTGAGATGTAGTCAATATGAGTATCATATGATTATATCTTACCACTCTTTGTTACAATATTTACCACAAGTAAAATGTTAGTTTAAGATATTTGTTAGAAAACTTAACACCCATTATCTGAGATGTCTTAAGCAAATGTACATTAGCAAACTATTCATATAGCCCTAACTTTCAAGAAGAAAATATTGAAACCCGAAAGAGGTATGGTTACATAATTTCAAAACATTCTTATATGTGTATCAGTCCAAGAATCTCCTCTTCCAAAGGTTTAAATACCTACCATTGCAAATTGTCAGGTATTATTGGAATGCTTTACTCTCAACTGCAATTGGCATGACCAATGCTTCCTTTGCTGGACACTCTTTCACTGTGACAGAGCTGCTCACTACAATGACATTCTGTAGTAGTAGCACTGACACTGCTGTGTTGTAATCCTCAATAGCACTCATGGGCAGACTAAGTTAAAAAGTGCAAGCCCATCATTTAGAGAATATAATGCTGAAAATTGATAGTTTTGAGTTCTATCCAGATGACCCTTCAATCATAATATAGAATAATGCGTTGAAAGAAATAACTCATTTATGAACTATATGTTTGTGTTCAATTGTAAATTAGCATAGCTACATAAAAGAGGTAATATTAAGAATATATAAATATTTCCTAAAAGAAGTTTTAAGGTAGAATGTAAACTGGTACATTTAATACAGCACTAAGCTGGACAGTTAACTAGAGGAATTAAGACAAGTATCATCTGAGGTAATATAGCTGGTCTTGAAGATTTACAAGAAAATCCTTTTAAAAGAAGACCCAAATGTGAATTAAGTTAAATTATAATAGCAATAATTATATTAGTTAATCAAGTGTTTCCATTTGCAGCAAAGAATAAGAATATTTAATTTGAGTGAAGTGTTAGATACATACAGAATATGAATCTCCAGATTATATGTCATTCTTAATCTTTGTACAAACTATGAATAAAAAATAGCAATTTATTATCATGAAATATTTTTTCAAAAAATATTTCACAGGTTGAAATCATATGGCACAATTAAGGGGTAATTTGAAATTATTCCATTTGTTCTTTCAACGAATAAGCCACTCTTCACCCTTAAGTTACCAGGTATTTAGCAAGGCACCTGGAAGTTATAAAAAGTAAAATGAGATTAACATATACAATCACAGGTTACCTGATTTTCTTAACTTTGAACAGTTCGTGGAGATATAAGATGAATAAATACATAGTGTTTATGTGATGCTGGAGAAGTGATACAAGCTATGGTATAGTAATAGCAATCAAGGCTTAAAATGACTAAGAATGATGTCATAATGAGCCTGCTTAACTAAGCTTTGATGTACAAATCAAGATGCAGTAGATCAGGTTGACTCTAATTTCAATAGAAGAACAGCACTGTTCTGTTGCCATGGCTTAAAATGTCTCAGATCATAGGTGACAAGAAGTTAGCACAGAAAGTTAGGGTTCCAAATCTATTGTCATATGTAAATAAGCACATGGGTAAAGAATACATACTATGTTGTCCATGAAATGTAAGAATTTAGAACGTAAGACTTAAACTTATAAGTTTAAGTGTTGGAAACTTATAAGTGACATTCAATGCCAGAACTTGACATAACTGAAAGAAATACAGACATAGAAAATGTAACATCTAGCTACACAGAAATGGTGATCATAAATCAAAAATGCCACTTGGTATATTTCTTGAATAGAAGTATGAAGAAAAAAATTAATGAGGACATCTGTACAGAGCTCTCATTCTGCATTAGATCACTGAGGAACTGAGTATCTGTAAGCAGGAAACTTAGTTTTACAGGTGGTACTAGCACTAAGTCAAGGATTTTAATTTTTTTTTGAAGAAGCAGCTACTTTCTTCAAAGTTTATACAATTTTTAATCCTATATTTGTAGTATCCTAGAAAGACTGAACAATAGGACAAGACATTGTGTAGTCACTGAAATCTAAGATATAAGAAAAGCACACAACACAATTTGTTTTCTTGCCTAGTGGGTAGTGAGTTCGGTTTTTGTTTCTTTGTTTGGGGTTGTATTTTCCTTACTATAAATCAGAATTTTTGCAAAAATCTTTGTCATTTTACTGTAGTTCCAAAGCTATTAATGCAGAAATATTGGAATTTATTTCTTTGAAAAGCATGTGTTTCTGTCATCGGAATGTTCCCTCAGTCTACTAGCAATTATAAAGATATATTTGCTGTAAGTCAGGAGAATTATCATTGTGATACATGCAGTGGCAAACCAGGTGCGGAATAAACATCAGCCATGGCTGTCAGGTAATATAAAATAGGAGTACAATTAGCTATTACAAGAGAGCTTTTAGGGAAACTTTCCAAATAGAAAGTGAGTGCCTTGAATAACTTAATTAACTTCCTGTACGATCAAATCCATCACTGTTAAGTACCTGTCACATATAAGTATTGCCCATAGTGTGGTTCAATAAATGTTTTGTATTAATGTCGAAATTATTTATGCCTCTGTATTACAATATCTAGGGAAATAAAATATTTTCTATATTAAAAGAGAACTTTTGTAATTGAACAAGCAAGCACTGTGATATTAAAAGAAAACTAATATTGAAACTATATAATGTAGGAATATACTAGATGGTTTATTAGAGTTTAGAAATATGAACTTATTTTTCTGGGACACTGTTGTCAACTTCATATATCAATTTGAGTTGGAAATTTATGGAATAATCCATAAATGTCTATACCAACATTATGTGACAGCTGTAAGCAAAATCTGAAAATCATTGAGTGGCTATTTCAATGTCAGTGAGCATTACTTTCATTTATTTTTTTCATCTATAGAAGAAGACTTAGATTCCTATCATGTTCAGAAATTATGTGTTCATGTAGGTTAGCCCCTTGCCTTTTAAGACAAGAGATGCTAGTTTGGAACCCTAAAACTAAACATACAGCGGTATCACAACAGTCCCAATAGGCAGTGCTGTTTGTCTCTGACACATACTCTCACAGGCAGAATTTAAATAGAAATGAAAGTGGAAGATGGTGTCGCTGAGTATGTGATTCTCAGTGCTGCTTGTGCAGCTGATTTGTTCCATCATTAAAATAGTAAAGAGTTGACAGTACTTTGAAGAAAACAAAATTTCAAGATGTCAAGGGTTATTGAATGTAATTCATTGTGTCACTGATATTTATACAATAGAAGCATCTTTCTTTTCTTGTCCTTAAGGCAAGATCTCTAGGGTCTACTTAGGTGTTTCTAACTGATCTTTTCCTCCACATGCCACCCTTTGGCCCCATAAATAGCTTGGTTCCCAAATCCAATGCACTGGCCGTAACTGACCACCCATGCCTGCCTGAACACCAAACTGGAGGCATACTCAGGTTCCCTTTCCTGTCTGGCCCCTCACATATAACCTCTTCATAATGATATCTAACCTTTCCTTCCATATTACACACAATAACAGCAATAGTAGTACACATTCCCTGCTCTCACATGAAAAATACAAACAAGGTGAAAGACCAAGCCGCTATCCAGCCACTCTATAAAAAAAAGAAAAAAAAAAGTTTTTTAAAAGTGACTGCCAAAGAGAACTACTGAGATGATTATAGTATTTAAAGAACAAATGAAAGCATTATCAAGGAATCAAATAGTCCAAAGAAAATACAGAGTCAAAGCTCAAAACATTTAAAAAATGAGTAGGTGATACCCAAGAAAACACAAACATAATATTGATGGAAATGATTAAGACAACCCTGTATTGGAAAAAACAATTCAGTAAAGAAGCAGAAACATGGAGGAAAAATTCAAGCTGACATAGAGATCAAAATGAAAAGCTCAGTAGCCCAACTAGAAACCTCAAAACAGCTTAAAGCAAAGGTGGAATTTCATGGAAAAGACCAAACTTTAAACTGAGAGAAACAGCTGAGTACGAATGTCATTAAAAAGGGGTAAAGCATTGTTGGTGGGATTGCAGACTGGTACAACCGTTCTGGAAATCAGTCTGGAGGTTCCTCAGAAAATTGGACATTGAACTACCTGAGGACCCAGCTATACCTCTCTTGGGCATATACCCAAAAGATACCCCAACATATAACCAAGACACATGCTACACTATGTTCATTGCAGTCTTATTTATAATATCCAGAAGCTGGAAAGAACCCAGATGCCCTTCAAGAGAGGAATGGATACAGAAAATGCGGTACAGCTAAACAATGGAATACTACTCAGCTATCAAAAACAATGACTTTATGAAATTCATAGGCAAATGGATGAAACTGGAAAATATCATCCTGAGTAAGGTAACCCAATCACAGAAAAACACACATGGTATGCACTCCTTGATAAGTGGACATTAGCCCAAATGCTCGAATTACTCTAGATGCACAGAACAAATGAAACTCAAGAAGGATGACCAAAATGTGAATGCTTCACTCCTTCTTTAAAAGGGGAAGAAGAATACCCGTGGGAGGGGATAGGGAGGCAAAGTTTAGAACAGAGGCTGAAGGAATGCCCATTCAGAGCCTGCCCCACATGTGGCTGACAGGAACCGGATGCAGATCTCTCCTGAGAGACACAGCCAGAATATGGCAAATACAAAGGCGAATGCCAGCAGCAAACCACTGAACTGAGAACAATTAAAATGTAAATAAGAAATACACAAGTTAATTAAGATGGAGGGGAAAAAAGGGGGGGTAAAGCAAATCCTCAATGACAACTGAAGGAAACATTCTTAAAATACAAAAATAACACCTGACAGCGCAAACACAAATAAACAACAACAAAAAAATAAAGGCTCCATCATGTAACACAGTAAAAACATTAAATACACAGAACAAAGCAAGAGTAAAGAAATCTACAAGTGTGTAAAAACACATCACAAAACAAGGAAACCTCGTGACAATAACAGTGATGTCTCAGTGGAAGCTTTGAAATATAGAGGAACCTTAGTAATATGTTTTGATTTCTTATCAAGACTAACATATTCGACATAGCTCTCTGCCATATTTGAAAGAGAAAGAAAAACTTATCTTGAAATAAAGTATCTAAAATATATAAATCTAACAACCCAAGCCTCGAGCACTATAGGATCAATATCATGGTTTAGAAAGAGCCATGAGTACCTTCTCCAAAATTGACCATATAATCGGTCACAAAACAGACCTCAACAGATACAAGATTGAAATAATCCCTTTCATCCAATGAGATCACCATGGACTAAGACTGATCTTCAATAACTACAAAAACAACAGAAGACCCACATACACTTTGAATTTAAACAACACTCTACTCAATGATTACATGGTCAAGGGAGACACAAAAAAAGAAATAATAGACTTTTAAATTTTAATGAGAATGAAAGCACAATGTACCCAAACTCATAGGACACAATGAAAACAGTCTTAAGAGGAAAACTTATAGCTTTGAGTGCCTCCGAAAGGAAGCTAGAGAGAGCATATACTTTCAGCTTGACAGCACACCTAAAAGCTCTAGAACAAAAAGAAGAAAATGTACACAAGAGGAGTAGACAACAGACTATACAAAGAATCAACAAAACCAGGAGCTGGTTCTTTGAGAAAATCAACAAGATAGATAAACCCTTAGCCAGACTAACTAGAGAGCGAGATACAGTATCCAAATAAACAAAATCAAAAGTGAAAAGGTAGACATGACAACAGAAACTGAGAAAATTCAAATAAGTTATCAGATTCTACTACAAATGTCTATAATCAATAAGACATGGAAATGAATAATTTTCTACACAGATACCAGTTATCATAGTTAATCAAGATTACATAAAACATCTAAACAATCCCATAACTCCTAAAGAAATTGAAGCAAACATTCAAAGTCTCCAAACCAGAAAAAGCCTAGGGCCAGATGGGTTTAGCTCAGAATTTCATCAGACCTTCAAAGAAGACTCAACAATAATATAAACAGTGGAAGCAGTACCCAAATTTGCTCTATGAAGCCACAATTATGCTTATACCTAAACTACACAAAGACCCAACAAAGAAAAAGAACCTCAGAACAATTTTCCTTAAGAATATCGATGCAAAAATTCTCAATAAAACTGAATCCAAGAACACATCAAAATGATCATCCATCATGAGCAAGTAGGATTCCTCCCAGTGATGCACAAATGGGTCAATACATGCAAATCCATCAATATAATCCACTATATAAACAAATGCAAAAAAAAAAAAAAAAAGAAAGCCACATGATCATCTCATTAGATGCTGAGAAAATATTTGACAAAATTCAACACCCCTTCATGATAGAAGTCTGGGAAAGATCAGGAATTCAAGGCCCACATCTAAGCATAGTAAAAGCCATATACAGCAAACCAGTAGCCAACATCAAACTAAATGGAGAGAGACAAGAAGCAATCCCACTAAAATTAGGGACTAAGCAAGGCTGCCCACTCTCAACCTACTTATTCAATATAGTACTTGAAGTCCTAGCCAGAGCAATTAGACAACAAAAGGAGGTCAAAGGAATTAAAACTGGAAAAGAAAACTCAAAATATCATTATTTTCAGATGATATGAAGAATAAGTAAGTGTCCACAAATGTTCTACAAGAGAACTTCTACAGCTGATAAACAACTCCAGCAATGTGGCTGGTTATAAAATTAACTCAAACAAATCAGTAGCCTTCCTTTATTCTAAAGTTAAACAGGCTAATGCCAACCAACCAGAGCTTCCAGGGACTAAGCCACTACCCAAAGACTATACATGGACTGACCCTGGGCTCCAAATTCATAGGTAGCAATGAATAGCCTAGTAAGAGCACCAGTGGAAGGGGAAACCCTTGGTCCTGCCAAGGCTAGACACCCAGTGAACGGGATTGTTGGGGGAAGGGCAGTAAGGGGGGTGGATGGAGGGGAACACCTAAAAAGAAGGGGAGGGGGAGGGGCTAGGGGGATGTTGGCCTGGAAACCAGGAAAGGGAACATCATTTGAAATGTAAATAAGAAATACCCAATTTAGTAAAGATGGGAAAAAAGTGAAAAATATCTTAAATAAAATATCTAATAAATATCAAATACTAATAAAAAGAAAAAAGAAATAAGGGAAATGATACAATTCACAATAGTCACAAATAATGTAAAAAAAAAAACTTGGTGTGACTCTAACCAAGCAAGTGAAAGATCTGTATGACAAAAACTTCAAGTCTCCGAAGAAAGAAAGCAAAGAAGATCTCAGAAGATTGAAAAATTCTTATGCTCATGGATTGGCAGAATATTGTAAAAATGGCCATCTTGTTGAAAGCAGTCTACAGATTTACTGCAATTCCCATCAAGATTCCAACTCAATTCTTCATAGAGTTAGAAAGAGCAATTTGCAGATTCATTTGGAGTAACAAAAACCCAGGACAGCAAAAAATATTCTTAACAATAAAAGGACTTCTTCAGGAACTACCCTCCCTGACCTCAAGCTGAATTACAGAACAATAGTGTTAAAAAAAAAAAAAAAAACCAACTGTATGGTATTGGTACAGAGAGGCAAGCAGATCAGTGGAATAGAATTGAAGACCCAGAAATGAACCCACATACTTATGGTCACTTGATCTTTGACAAAGGAGCTAAACCCATCTAGTGGAAAAAAGGATAGCATTTGCAACAAATGGTGCTGGTTCAACTGGAGGTCACCATGTAGAAGAATGAAAATTGAGCCATTTTTATCTCCCTGTACAGAGCTCAAGTCTAAGTGGATCAAGAGCCTCCACATATAACCAGGAACATGGAAACTAATAAAAGAGAAAGTGGGTTGTGGGCCTCGCCTTTAATGGCTGAGCCATCTCTCCAGTTCTATGAAGCTCAAGAAAAAGGAAAACAAAAGTGTGCATACTTCAGTACATCTTAGAAGGGGGAACAAAATATTCACAGGAGAAAATATTAAGACAGAGTTTGGAGCAGAGACTGAAGGAAAGGCCATCTAGAGACTGCCACACATGGGAGGAAATAGGTGGGTGGAGGGGCACCCACATAGAAGCAGGGGAAGGGGAAATGGGGGATAAGGAGTTTCTGGAGGGGAAATTCACTAGGGGGATAACATTTGAAACATGAATAAAGAAAATGACCAATAAAAAAAGAAACTTTAATAAGTATACAGAAAGTACCAGTGAGAACACAAATAGCACCAAACACCAACAAAAGAATGATTGCCATTAATACTCACCTTTCAATCATAACTTTCAGTATTAACAGCCTCAATTTGTCAATAATACAGACTGAATGGCTGAATCAAGAAATAAGCTCTGTCTTTCTTTAACCTACAAGAAGCAAATCCAAATTATAAAGATTGGGGTACTTCTCTAGAGTCAAGTGGTGAACAATGTACTTCTCTCAAGAATGATCAAGAAGCAAGCAATAGTTGTTGTCATAATATTTGACATAATAGGCCTATTATTGTCAAACAAAACTTATGCTCATTTTTTCCTCTGAGATCATACTGGGAAAAGAAGAAACATGGGAAAATACCAAATTGAAATAATGATTTATAGCAAAAAAGTCATCAAATTATACGAAATGCATACATTCATCTATAAATCATGCTAACAAAGTCAATTTGAAGGAACATCCTTGCTATTCTACAGTACAACAAATATATAGATATGAAAAATAAAGGAAAAATAGAAAATCATTAGAGATGTACACTCATATTCCTCAAAAAAAAAAAACTTTACTTTGTTAATGCTTTCTTTCAGGCTGTGAAGTAAGTAATGTGTTCTGATTTTAAAGAATAAATAGTATCACATATTCCCAAAATTTTCCATGTGTGGGCTGGATTGCTTCATTGTACATGTTGAAATAATAGTTTCCCTTTTCTTATAAATAGAATTCTCTACCAGTTACTTTTATAATAATTTACAGATTCTCTTCAGGTGTTACTGTATATTCATAAAAACATTTGAAGAATTTAAATATTGTTAAGTTGGACATTTTGACACATTTTGCCCATCATTAATTTCAGATCATTAAATTTTTCATATTACTTTTAAGTTTGTGACATATTTTTGGTATGTTGTCTTAAAGGATAGCTTATACGAATTTCTCTAAGATTTTCAAAAGTAAATCAAAGGCAAGATGAACTCTACTCATTACTTATACATAGTAAATGACATAGTTTCTTGATATTAAATGAGTCATAATCTAGAAATATTTTATAAGCCTTAGGCACAAATAAAATTCAGCATACCATATCCTGTCAGGTGTTTTGTCTTGTCATACTTATGAAACCTTTAAAACTTACGCCACCATAGTAAAGGTAATAAACTAAATGCAATACATAACATATTTTGTGTATATATGGAGACCTTTCAAGGTCAACATTAATAAATGTAATTGACATATCATTTTTATTATTGGCATTGTGAGCCAATAATATAAATTCTGGCTTGCTCTTAGGAAAAAATTGAATAAAATATTTAGAAGCACAATGAACTTATTTTACTGAAGTTATTTAGAGACTTTAAAAGCAATAGGTAAATAAATGCAAAAAAAGGAAAACATTCATAAATATTTCATGTGATATTTAAAAGCCAAAATTAGAAACAATAGAAAATAATAAAACAAGAATCCATAAGAAAAAATTCTTAAAACATTTAAAGAATTTGAATAGGAATTAGAATTCTATATATGTAAATACATAGCATATAATATATAGAATATATATATGTGTGTGTGTATATATATCCCAATTAGAATTGCACATATTATATAGCTAGTATATAATTCTTTTACCACTATTTATGAAGATGCAAAACAGTTTAACGTAAGTCAAAATCTACTCGGGCATTATTCCTTGTGTTATCTGAGCCTCTAGTTCTGATAAATTGTGACCAAGAATATTTGAACCTTTCTGTTACATTTTCTTTTTGATTTTCTTTAAATCTTTACCTCATCATATTTTAAACTTATATCCCTTAGTTTCATTAAATCCCTTAATCTTTTTGATATCAGAAGCCTATATTGATTTCTAATAATTTAAGATTGCTTTTTATTTATTTACCTTTCTACTATACAACAATATTGTTTATACAATGTATAACAATGTATAGGATTCGGGGAAGTTTTTCATATGTTTTGCATTATTGATGATTATTAAGAGATGACTTCAAGATGTATTTAATAGCTCACTAAAGTATCACTAAGATATCTCTGGAAAGGCTAATGTTTAAACAAACATCCTCTTGAATCTAACTCTGAGATACCTATTTTTAAAGGACTTATATTAGGAACTTTATAATTTAATTTTTCTATGATTATTAAATGTATGTTGAAATGTATATTGATTTATTAATAATCTCTTGTCTGTCTTTTTAACCCAAAAACTTTTCTTAAGACCTGGAGTTATTTTTTAATATTACCTAAGGGCACATTTTGGCTCTATTTTTCTGTACTAGAAAGAAAAGAATTGTGGTGAGTTGAATAGATTTCATCTCCATTGCCTCATGTGTTTTAGTTATTGGCCCATAGATGTGGAACTATTAGGAAATGTGACTTTATTAGTATAGTTATGGCCTTATTGGAGGAAGTGTGTCACTGTGTAGGTGGTGTTTGAGGTCTCCTAGTGACCAAACTGTGCCCAGTGTGGATTCAGAGCTTCCTCCTGGCTGCCTACGGATGACAGTTCCCTGCTGTAGAGAAATCTCTAGCTTCTCCAGCACCATGTCTGCCTAATGTTGCCATGCTTCCTGACATGATGATAATGCACTGAGCCACTGAAACTGTAAGCTAACCCCAATGACATGTTTTCCTTTATAAGAGTTGCCTCAGTGATGATGCTTATTCACAGTAATAAACCCCTAACTAAGACAGAAAGGTAACTGCAACAAATCCAGTGTGAAATAAGAGAAGCAACCATGCTCTCTACTAACACGTACCCTGACACTTAAAAGTTCCTCTATAAGAAATATTTTAGTATTTCTATCAGTTAGTTAAGTTCACTCTCTTCTTCTATTTCATTATGGGTGTTTGCAGTTTTAGCTTGAGAGTCCTTATTCTGTCACTTAAGCTTGGAGTCAACACTGAATCTCTGAGTCTCCAACACATTTCTTTAAAGCATCCTCGAATCCATCAGATTATTGGGAAGAAGTCATGGTATTCTGACTCCCAGTACAGTGCTGTATGTCACAGTGCAAAAGAATGATACAAGAAGTCAATGAACTTATTCAGAATTTTCTCACTGGAAATTATATTATTTACTATTTTAGATAGCTTTGCTCATTGTGATAATCTATATAATTAAGATTTATAACAAGGCAAGTTCACATGTAATTCTATGTCCATTCATCATCCCTCACTCTCTTATGTTAAATAGTTACTATTTCTAATATAATATTAAAATAATAATGTAAGTCCCAAAAAGTTTAAGAAGTCAAGATTTTGTAAATAAATATTGTGAAATTAGACTAATGAGATGGAACTTTGTGCTCAACCTCATACCCAAAATTATTAGTGCAGCTTGAGGTCACTTAGGAGTTAAGGGTGATATCCTACTATGATCTCAACTCATGTATTTAACCTACCTTAACAGGTACTAATTCCCTTCAATTTCCTATGCAATCAACTTTTACAACCTACATTGATATATATTTCTAATCCTAAATTATGTGCTCTTCCATGACCCTGGCCAGAGAACTACATTGGTTTTTAAAAGCAGCGAATACTTAGGATGAAAGTAACTTTTCAAAATACACAGCAATGATTGAAAGCATACATTGGTGAATATGGATTGGTGTGCAATGATATTTGTAGTATTTGTTATTGTTATTTGCTATTTTTATATTGATATTTGTCATTAAGTTGGGTAGACATCAGTTCGAGCTGGTCACTTATTCTGTTATAAAACCCTATTTAATGTTTCTATAAGTAATTCTGTTTCTTCCCCATTTGATGACCTTTGTATTGTTAAAAAGCAAAACCCTATGTGAGGGACAGACACACAGGCACAGGAAGACCCACCCAGAAGACAGACACAGACACTGGTAAGTTAATAAGACGGCCTTCTTCAGGTCTGCACAAATTCAAACTCACCAACCTACAGACAAGGGGAGACATAGATATGTACTTTCTCTTGGACAAATGATTGTGTTCAAAACTACTTTTCTTTCTCTAATCCAACAACAACATGTTTGCAATAATTGAAGGTAATTATTAATATGCAAAAATCAAGGCACGAATTTTGTCTGTTTTATAACTTTGGTTTATAGTTAGGTTTGGGTTTAGAAAGAAAGAACATGAAATAGAGTAGGAAGGGAAGTGGGGATGACAGGGGAAGGAATAGAATATGATCAAAATATATTTAGAAGTTTTTTTATTGGATATTCCCTTTATTTCCATTTCAAATGTTATTCCCTTTCCCAGTTTTCCTCTGGAAACTGCCTATCCTATGTCCCCTCTCCTTCATCCTCCTATAAGGTGCTCCTACACCCACCCACCCCTCCCTCCCTCCTGTCTTCCTGTCCTGGCACTCTCCAAACTGGGGCATTGGGCCTTCACAGGTCCAAGGGCCTCTCTCATTGATGCCCAACAAGAGTATCCTCTGCTACATATAAGGCTGGAGCCATGGGTCTCTCCATGTGTACTTTTTGGTTGGTGGTTTAATCCCTGGGAGCTCTGGGGGATGGGTTGGTTGATATTGTTGTTCTTCCTATAGGGTTGCAAACCTCTTTGGCTCCTTCAGTCCTTTAAACGATTATATCTTCAAACAATATAGTGTAACAAAAGTATACTATCTCATTTTACCTGGGATATTATTCAGGTAATAGACTAATTTATTATTACATGAAAGTATTATATAAGATTATACAAATATGAATATTCAGTAAATCTATGTCCCCCATGTCTTTTGATAACGCCTTCCAAATATTTGAGTCTTCTTACAATCTTAGACTTGTGATGGATTCAGTCAATTTATAGTTATTTAGATAGTTTCAAAGTATGGTTTAGACACTTTAAAGCATATATTTCAGCTCACATGTATGAGGTATTTCGTGATGTAGATTGGCTAATTCTATCATCATTCAATCTACTCCCCTTTTTCATAGCTAGTCAGGAGGTCAGCTCCAAGGAAAGCTTTTCTACATAACTTTTATCTGTTCTATTTGTAGTTTTCATGCTAAAATTGGGATATGCCACAAACGTAGTGCCCCAATATATGGATATGTTGGTAGTATAGAAGAGCTTAAGGTTTATTTTCATCCATTCAATGATGAGATTTTTCTCTAGTGCTTTAATTTCATGAAGCACATCTCTCCAAGTAAATAAATAAATAAAACTACAGAATCCCTACTAGATTTCTGAAATGACATAGAGACATTAAAGCTCAGGGTAGTCTTTATTTTTACTTAACATCTACCTGCAGTTAGAAGCTAGCTTGCTATGGATCCCCAGACTCTGGTGGCTGCTCTTGCCTCTCTGGGAGGTATAGACTGATTGGAATGACTTTTTTGAGTACATTGCATACACATCTTGGCAGCTGGGTTTCTGTAAAACCTTTCATACCCAGTACTAAGTGATAACTTCTCATACATATCAGATGCTAAGGGAGACAGGCTGTCCAGATCCTCTGAGGCACTGAAACATTGTACTGCATTTATTTTTATAAGATTAATACAAATATAAAACTGTTTTCTTAAGACATTGACAATATTACCATAAAAATTCATAGAGATCAAAAAATATATACATATTTATATACCTTATCAGTGACCTTCAGAACTCTGATATATAACAATTCATTATTACTTATTTAATATTTTGTAAAATATATTATTACTTAAAAATACAGTCAATGTAAGTAACTAAAATGATAATTAATTAAGGCCAGGATATAGCTGACTTGTACCAAAGTATACAAAACATATTTTATAATATGTGTTTTTGTTACAGGATATGTGATTCATTCTGTTTTAAAACAAAACAGAACTAGTTTCACAAAGAGGAGGAAAAAAATGTACCCAAGGTTTAAGGAGGTATGAGTAGTCATAGAAATTCATGCCTGATTAAATTCTCTTCCCTTCAATCAAGTTGTTAGCCTAGCTTTATTATTTTTATGACCCTTAGTGTCAATTTTATTTAATGAATTTTTTTATTTTCAATTTTGTTTATTAGTTTGTTTGCAGGGGATGTGAAGGTGATAACAGAGGTTATAAAAAGATGTTAGGTCCCTCTAGAGGCACAGTTAGAAGCATTGTGAGGGGCTTGGTGTGGGTGACAGATGAGTTTGAGTTTGCTGTAAGACCAAGTGCTCCTAATAACTCAGAGTCTTCCACATTTTCCCGAATTAATAATGCACTAATTCAATGGGACAGTTTATTTGTTTTTTGATGTTAATATGATAGACATTTTTCTTAGATAATTGGTCTATTTTTAACAGTCGAATATTAGAAAGAAGCATGTTTACCACCATTCATTCAGAGTAACTCAATCAAAATGTAAATTCTTCATTAACAGGAATTAGTTCTCCTGTGTGTGTGTGTGTGTGTGTGTGTGTGTGTGTGTGTTATTCTAGAGACCTCATATGTACTGTTTAGTTGTTCATATGAGATCTCTCAATTTTTTTATTATTTGGTTATTTTATTTATTTACATTTAAAATATTGTCCCCAATGCCAGTCTCCCCCTCCAAAAACCCCCATCCCATCCCCAATCTCTTTGGCTTTAAAAAGGTGCTCCCAACCCACTCACCCACTCCCATCTCACCTCTCTAGCATTTCTTTATGCTGTGGCAACAAACCTCCACAGGACCAAGGGCTGCCCCTCACATTGATTTCAGGTAAGTCATTCCTCTGCTACACATATAGTTGGAGCCCTGGGCTATTCCATGTATACTCTTTGGTTGGTGTGTTAGAGGCACTTAGTGCTATGAAGTTTCCTCTTATCACTGAGTTTATTATATTCTACGATTTGGATATGCAGTGCTCTCATTTTAATTGAAATCTAGAATGTCTTTAATTTTTTTATTTCTTTTTTGACCCAGTGGTCATTGA